>NW_025537059.1:0-42602 GCF_020615455.1 Coregonus clupeaformis | reverse complement strand
CAGGTGTGCAAAGCTCTTAGCAATTTACCCAGAAAGACTCACAGCTGTAATCGCTGGCAAAGGTGATTCTAACGTATTGACTCAGGGGTGTGAATACTTATGTAAATGTAAATTTATGTATTTAATTTCTAATAAATGTGCAAAAATATTCTAAAAACATGTTTTCAGTTTGTAATTAGGGGGTATTGTGTGTAGATGGGTGAGAAAAAACAGATATTTAATCCATTTTGAATTCAGGCTGTAACACAACGAAATGTAGAATAAGTCATGAATACTTTCTGAAGGCACTGTATTAGGAGGGATCTTAGACCATTCCCTCCATACAGAATCTTTTCAGTTCCTTGATATATCTGCTCTATGGACTGCCCTCTTCAATTCAAACCACAGATTTTCAATGTGGTTCAAGTCCGAGACTGAGATCGCCATTGCAAAATGTTGATTTTATCGGCAATTAATTTCTTTGTGGATTTTGATGTGTGCTTGGGGTTATTGTCTTGCTGGAAGATCTACTAGTGCCAAGTTTCAGCCTCCTGGCAGAGGCAACCAGGTTTTTTGGCTAAAAATGTCCTGGTACTGGGTAAAGTTCATGACGTCGTTGACCTTTAACAAGGGCCCCAGGACCCCAAACCCACTCCTGGTGAGCATGGCCAAAGGGCTCTATTTTCGTGTAATTTGACCATAAGCATCGGTTCCAATCCAAGCGACAAGGCATTTACATTTATTGGATGACATGAAAATAGAACTCTTTGGCCACGCACACCAGTGGAATGGTCTAAGATCCCCTCCCAATGTGTCCTCCAATCTGTGAAAACATTTCAGAGAATGGCTCAGTGAAAGTTAATTGAAAACAGGGGTAGCAATAATTTTGACCCCTATATTTTTGAGAAAAAAATATGACTTGTTAAACAAAATCTATTTCTCCTGAGTAATTGTTTAAAATAATATAATTTTCCATTTTTTAAGCATACAATTTAGTACAGTATTTGTATTATCTATTTCATGCAGTCTTTTTTGCTCATCTTTATCAAGTGTGCCGATAACATACACTACACACAATGGTGGTCTCTTTCTTTCTCTTTCTCTTTTGACTCAAGTTTGCTTATGCTAGTTGTCTTTTCATACGTGAACCTCATCACCTAGCAACTTGTTTACTGAGGTCCAATTTTGATGGTTATCCAAGAGAGTATGTGTGCAGTATGTGAGTGTGTGTCTGTTACCCATGTAGGAACAGACAGGGTTTGAGACGACAGACAGGAGAGAAAGGCAACCATAATCGCAATGTCCTTCTCCACCGCAATTATCCTCTCACTCTGCAATCCCTCTCTCGCTCCCTCCCTCTCTCTCCCGGTTTCTCTTTCTCTGTCGCTCCTTCATTTCTTCCGCGGTCGAACATAATTTGAGTGCAATTAACTTCCCTTAAGCCATCCACTTTAAACGCTGAGAATTAGGGGAGAGGCAGACATGGAGAAAGTGAGGGAGAGCCATTGGAGGAGAGGTGATGAGGAGACAGTAAGACAGAGAGGGAGAGAGAGATGACAGAGACGGACAGAGAGAGGCAGAGAAATGAGAGGCAGACTGAAAGTCAAAGTCAAGAGACAGCTAGAGAGAGCGAGAGACCCTCACAAACAGTGACAGAAAAATTTGTTAAATTGGTATCTGGTTTCTCTTCAGGTGTCTTTAGAAGATCTTAGAGGCTTGTGTCAGTGTGTTCTGTCATTAGACGAAATCTCTACAATATTGTAAAACTGCAAAATACTGAGACGCTTCTGAAAATAGACAGGTTAATATTTTGCATTTCTACAGGGTAGAAGTCCTATCTGAAAGAGATTCTCTCAAAAAACTCATATCACCTGTGCATATACAGTAGTCTTGAATAATACATTAAATTGAAGGTTCAGGACTAATGTACTCTACTGTAGACCCAACCCCCACCACACACACACATAATGGTTGAAAAAACATCACTACATATCTTTGAGACATTTACTTTTCCTCCGCTGGTAATCTCCCTTTCTACCACTCCTTTGTTTCCTCTTCCACCACCCCTCCATCTCTCTCTCTCTCTCTCTCTCTCTCTCTCTCTCTCTCTCTCTCTCCTCTTCCCCTCTCTCACTGTGTGAAGGTCATGCAATTGATTTTCCCTCTGTCTACTTCATTTTTCAAGACTGGCTTTGAAACGTGGGAAGTAGACAAAAACCACACTACCCCCCAATCTCTCTCCCGTGGCCCTCACCCACCCCAACCCCACCGCCCTAAACCCCGGGAGGAAGAGAAGAGAAGGAGGAATGCCGCCACAAGGTCCCCCTCAGGATTCGGCTGGACTTCACACCACATTCCTCCAGTGGAATTACAGCCATGCCACACTTCAGGTGCTTCAAAGTCTAACTACAAGTACCATGATGCAAAAGCAGGGTTAGGGTTTAGAGGTTTTTGGACACTTTACTGAAATGGACCTGGGGATTTCCCACCTGGACCTGATATGCATTAATTAAATCTTAAAATATAGAGACCCGTTTGAATGGACCGAGGACAACTAGACCAGTTCCGTATAGACCTGGTCGGATCCAGACCTGGTTCGATCCAAGTGAGGGAAGCAGCAGAAAATAAAATGTTTAAGCTAATTTATTAACCGGAGCTGATAAAGTGCGAGAGGAGGAAGAGAGAGTTGCCACTCTAGCAGGCGGGGGAGGGGCCGTACTGTGAGCAAGTGACACAGGGAGCAGGGAGAGGGAGAGAGAGACAAGAGACAGCAACCAACCAAGCGCCCTGCGCTAGTAGTAGACTAATAGCTGCCATAGCTAGGTTATTTATCATCAAATATGATTACATAAGTACCTATCTTGACTGCATCAAACCGGGAGTAGCTAGTTAAGCTTAGCTAATGTTAGCTAGCTATACTAATTATTGGCATGGGAAACGTATGTTAACATTGCCAAAGCAAGTGAAGTAGATAGTAAAACAAAAAGTGAAATAAACAATAAATATTAACAGTAAACATTACACTCAGAAGTTCCAAAAGAATAAAGACATTTCAAATGTCATATTATGTCTATATACAGTGTTGTAACAATGTGCAAATAGTTAAAGTACAAATGTGTCACGCCTGGCTCTGGGGGACTTTTATACAGTGGGGAAAAAAGTATTTAGTCAGCCACCAATTGTACAAGTTCTCCCACTTAAAAAGATGAGAGAGGCCTGTAATTCATCATAGGTGCACGTCAACTATGACAGACAAATTGAGGAAAAAAAATCACCTACAAACAAGCAAGATTTCTAGCTCTCACAGACCTGTAACTTCTTCTTTAAAGGCTCCTCTGTCCTCCACTGGTTACCTGTATGAATGGCAACTGTTTGAACTTGTTATCAGTATAAAAGACACCTGTCCACAACCTCAAACAGTCACACTCCAAACTCCACTATGGCCAAGACCAAAGAGCTGTCAAAGGACACCAGAAACAAAATTGTAGACCTGCACCAGGCTGAGAAGACTGAATCTGCAATAGGTAAGCATCTTGGTTTGAAGAAATCAACTGTGGGAGCAATTAGTAGGAAATGGAAGACATACAAGACCACTGATAATCTCCTCGATCTGGGGGCTCC
Source organism: Coregonus clupeaformis (assembly GCF_020615455.1). NCBI lineage: Eukaryota > Metazoa > Chordata > Actinopteri > Salmoniformes > Salmonidae > Coregonus > Coregonus clupeaformis. Next base: position 39,002 of record NW_025537059.1, on the reverse strand, counting down.
ACGCAAGATCTCACCCCGTGGGGCTCAAAATGATCACAAGAACGGTGAGCAAAATCCCAGAACCACACGGGGGACCTAGTGAATGACCTGCAGAGAGCTGGGACCAAAGTAACAAAGCCTACCATCAGTAACACACTACGCCGCCAGGGACTCAAATCCTGCAGTGCTGACGTGTCCCCTGCTTAAGACAGTACATGTCCAGGCCCGTCCTGAAGTTTGCTAGAGTGCATTTGGATGATCCAGAAGAGGATTGGGAGAATGTCATATGGTCAGATGAAACCAAAATATAACTTTTTGGTAAAAACTCAACTCGTCGTGTTTGGAGGACAAAGAATGCTGAGTTGCATCCAAAGAACACCCCCATGATGTTTCCACATGGGGGTGGAAACATCATGCTTTGGGGCTGTTTTTCTGCAAAGGGACCAGGACGACTGATCCGTGTAAAGGAAAGAATGAATGGGGCCATGTATCGTGAGATTTTGAGTGAAAACCTCCTTCCATCAGCAAGGGCATTGAAGATGAAACGTGGCTGGGTTTTTCAGCATGACAATGATCCCAAACACACCACCCGGGCAACAAAGGAGTGGCTCGTAAGAAGCATTTCAAGGTCCTGGAGTGGCCTAGCCAGTCTCAGATCTCAACCTCATAGAAAATCTTTGGAGGGGAGTTGAAAGTCTGTGTTGCCCAGCGACAGCCCCAAAACATCACTGCTCTAGAGGAGATCTGCATGGAGGAATGGGCCAAAATACCAGCAACAGTGTGTGAAAACCTGTGTCATTGCCAACAAAGGGTATATAACAAAGTATTGAGAAACTGTTGTTATTGACCAAATACTTATTTTCCACCATCATTTGCAAATAAATTCATTAAAAATCCTTCAATGTGATTTTCTGGAATTTTTTTTCTCATTTTGTCTGTCATAGTTGACGTGTACCTATGAGGAAAATTACAGGCCGCTCTCATCTTTTTAAGTGGGAGAACTTGCACAATTGGTGGCTGACTAAATACTTTTTTCCCCCACTGTATGTTAAGCCAGGGTGTTAGTTTCTATGTGTTAGTTTCTGGGTGTTAGGTTCTATGTTTCGTTTTCTATGTTCTTGTTCTAGTTTATGTGTTTCTATGTTGGCCGGGGTGGTTCCCAATTAGAGACAGCTGTGGCTCGTTGTCTCTGATTGGGAACCATACTTTAGGCAGCCTGTTGTGCACTTGTCTTTTGTGGGATCTTGTTCCGTGTAGGTTTGTGTTTATGACCGAGGACTTCCACGTTTCGTTTTGTTGTTTTGTTAATAGTACTCAATAAAAGATGTACGCATTTCACGCTGCGCCTTGGTCCACTCATTACGATGATCGTGACAAAATGGGAAAATAAATAAACACTGGTTGCCCTTTTCTTGTGGCAACAGGTCACAAATATTGCTGCTATGATGGCACACTGTGGTATTTCACCCAGTAGATAAGGGAGTTTATCAAAATTGGGTTTGTTTTCTAATTCTTTGTGGAGCTGTGTAATCTGAGGGAAATATGTGTCTCTAATATGGTCATACATTTGGCAGGGAGGTTAGGAAGTGCAGCTCAGTTTCCACCTCATTTTGTGGGCAGTGTGCACATAGCCTGTCTTCTCTTGAGAGCCAGGTCTGCCTACGGCGGCCTTCCTCAATAGCAAGGCTATGCTCACTGAGTCTGTACATAGTCAAAGCTTTCCTTAAGTTTGGGTCAGTCACAGTGGTCAGGTATTCTGCCACTGTGTACTCTCTTGTTTAGGCCAAATAGCATTCAAGTTTGCTCAATTTTTTTGTTAATTCTTTCCAATGTGTCAAGTAATTCTCTTTTTGTTTTCTCATGATTTGGTTGGGTCTACTTGTGTTGTTGTCCTGGGGCTCTGTGGGGTCTGTTTGTGTTTGTGAACAGAGCCCCAGGACCAGCTTTCTTAGAGGGACTCTTCTCCAAGTTCATCTCTCTGTAGGTGATGGCTTTGTTATGGAAGGTTTGGGAATCGCTTCCATTTAAGTGGTTATAGAATTGAACGGCTCTTTTCTGGATTTTGATCATTAGCGGGTATTGGCCTAATTCTGCTCAGCATGCATTATTTGGGGTTTTTTGTTGTACAAGGAGGATATTTTTGCAGAATTCTGCATGCAGTCTCAACTTGGTGTTTGTCCCATTTTGTGAATTCTTGGTTGGTGAGCGGACCCCATACCTTACATCCATAAAGAGCAATGGGTTCTATAACTGATTCAAGTATTTTTAGCCAGGTATGTCAAATTTTATGTTCCTTTTGACGGCATAGAAGGCCCTTCTTGCCTTGTCTCTCAGATCGCTCACAGCTTTGTGGGAAGTTACCTGTGGCGCTGATGTTTAGGCCGAGGTATGTATCATTTTTTGTGTGCTCTAGGGCAACGGTGTCTAGATGGAATTTGTATTTGTGGTCTGGCAACTGGACATTTTTTGGCCCAGGTCTGACATAATCTGTGCAGAAGATCTATGTGCTGCTGTAGGCCCTCCTTGGTTGGTGACAGAAGCACCAGATCATCAGCAAACAGTACAAATTTGACTTCAGATTCTAGTAGGGTGAGCCGGGTGCTGCAGACTGTTCTAGTGCCCTCACCAATTCGTTGATATATATGTTGAAGAGGGTGGGGCTTAAACTGCATCCCTGTCTCACCCCACAGCCCTGTGGAAAGAAATGTGTGTTTTTTGCCAATTTTAACCGCACACTTGTTGTTTGTGTACATGGATTTTATAATGTCATATGTTTTTCCCCCAATCCACTTTCCATCAATTTGTATAGCAGACCATCATGCCAAATTGAGTCAAAAGCTTTTGAAATCAACAAAGCAAGAGAAGACATTGCCTTGTTTTGGTTTGTTTGTTTGTCACTTAGGGTGTAAAGGGTGAATATGTGGTCTGTCGGACGGTCATTTGGTAAAAAGCCAATTTGACATTTGCTCAGTAACATTGTTTTCACTGAGGAAATGAACTAGTCTGCTGTTAATGATAATGCAGAGGATTTTCCAGCAAGGTTGCTGTTGACGATATCCCATGGTAGTTATTGGGGTCAAATTAGTCTCCACTTTTGTGGATTGGGGTGATCAGTCCTTATATTGGGGAAGATGCCAGAGCTAAGGATGATGTTAAAGAGTTTAAGTATAGCCAATTGGAATTTGTGGTCTGTATATTTTATCATTTCATTGATATTTTTTCATTTAATTGATAAAATATACAGTCTCTCTCTCTCTCTCTCTCTCTCTCTCTCTCTCTCTCTCTCTCTCTCTCTCTCTCTCTCTCTCTCTCTCTCTCTCTCTCTCTCTCTCTCTCTCTCTCTCTCTCTCTCTCTCTCTCCTCCTCTTTCTCCCTTCCTCCTGGTACATCCAATGGCAGTGTACGGAATAAGTGACATCTCTCTCTCTCTCTACGTACATCCAATGGCAGTGTACGGAATAAGTGACAATCATATCAGATCCGACCCAGACCTGTGACATTATTTCGAATTCTGGGTCCCAGGTCGGGTCTCGGGTATTCGGGTACCGGGTGGATGACCTCTGTGTCAACTGACCTCCATACCAGCATCGCCCAACATGTCGTAAGCGTCATACTTTCATGTTTTCTGAAGGCTAATGTATAGAATATAATTACTTATTTCTTTCCAGAGGGAACTTCAGTATAGATTTCAGACATTAGAAATCGATCAATGGTCAAATGAACATCGGTTGACATGAACATTGATTGACGACTGATCGAAGCATTGAATAGATAGATGTGCTTTTCAATGAGATATCCATGTCTTCCTTTCACCAGGCCTCTTCCAACGCCAGATCCTCGAAAAACATATTTACCAAACAATGGTAAGAGTATGATCGTATACAGTAACTCTATGAGTCATTCAAGGACTTTCTTGTAAAATGAATATATGGGCATATGAGACCTAGAGTCCCATTGTTTGTAAGGTACATAATATCTATGTTCATGTCTCAATACAATATCAATGAGATATCATGGGTTTGTCCCATTTCAGGAGGACTTGCTGAGAGTAACGGGGAGACACACACTGGTGCAAAAAAGGATAATGCACCCACACAGACACTTCTGCAACCATTGACACTACCACGCACATACACACGCACTCCCACAGGTGCTCTTATAAAAACGTGCACACACACACACACCCACACACCTAATTGTAGCTGAGTTGTTTCCCTCAGTAATAGTAGCAATTAGACAACCCTCATAATCACACTCTCCTCGTTATATAGCTAATTTTTGTAATTACAAATCGCACCAATAGGCTCCTCCTTCCTTTATGTATCCTCTCTCTCTGTCTTTGTGTCTTTGTGTATCTCTGTCTGTCTCTCTCTCTCTCCTCTCTCTCTCTCTCTCTCTCTCTCTCTCTCTCTCTGTCTCTCTCTCTCTCTCTCTCTGTGTCTCTCTCTGTGTCTCTCTCTCTGTGTCTCTCTCTGTGTCTCACTCTCTGTGTCTCATTCTCTGTGTCGCTCTCCTCTGTCTCTCTCTGTCTCTCTCTCTCTCTGTGTCTCACTCTCTGTCTCACTCTCTGTGTCTCTCTCTCTCTGTCTCTCTCTGTGTCTCACTCTGTGTCTCACTCTCTGTGTTCTCACTCTCTGGGTCTCACTCTCTGTGTCTCTCTCTGTCGCTCTCTCTGTCACTTTGTGTTTCTCTCTGTCTCTCTCTGTCTCACTCTCTGCGTCTCTCTCTCTGTGTCTCACTCTCTGTCTCACTGTGTCTCTCTCTCTGTCTCTCTCTGTGTCTCACTCTGTCTCACTCTCTGTGTCTCACTTTCTGTGTCTCACTCTCTGTGTCTCTCTCTGTCTCTCTCTCTGTCTCTCTCTCTGTCACTTTGTGTCTCTCTCTGTCTCTCTCTGTCTCACTCTCTGCATCTCTCTCTCTGTATCTCACACTGTGTCTCACTCTCTGTGTCTCACTCTCCGTTTCTCACTCTCCTGTCTAACTCTCTGTGTCTCACTCTCTGTGTCTCATTCTCTGTGTCTCATTCTCTGTGTCTCTCTCTGTCTCTCTCTGTCTCACTCTCTGTGTCTCAATCTCTGTGTCTCAATCTCTGTGAGATGTGTGTCTGTGCGGTGCATTGGGTAAGAGAAGGACTACATAGAATATTATAGTGCTGTTACAATGCTGATACACCTACAGTAAAATGTGTCAAATGCTTTTGTTGCAGCATTGGCGACTGAGTTTTCGAGTCATTTCAGGTTAAGATCATGGGTAGGGTAAGGGTGAGGGCTCACCTTTGCTGTAGTGGTTCTCTCCCTTCCAGCAGAGGGCACCATGGCGGGTCTCCCTGGCTGGGCGAAGGTGCATGTGCAGGTAGCTGATGGTGAGGCGGATGACCGAGGCCTTGTCCAGCTGGCTGGTGATGGCTCCGGGAGAGGGAGCATCTTAGCCAACTCAAAAGAACTCAAAGTTCTCCTTACCGCGACGGGAACGAGCTGCACATGAGACTTCTCCGCAGGTTCTGCAAACTGGAAAAAGGAGAGGAAAGGTCCGGGGGAGAGGGGAGAGATAGTAAGAGCGGGTAGAGGAGAATTCAAAGTGAAAAGGGGGTGTGGTTCATGCCAAAACTGGAATGATAAGGAATCCTAACTCAACCTGCAGAATGACCACCTGTGGCTTGGTCACATATGCTGATGATGACCGGGAACAGTCCTTTAAAAGGTAGATAATGACACCTGCAATCTTAGTGAACCAATCTCAGTTCTAATCCGCCTCCAGCAGATTGTCTGTCTGTGTAATTACAGACAGAAAGTGTTCTATCTACCAGGGTCTATTCCCCTGTCCCACTGGTACACATTGCTATTACACAGCACAGCTAGTGCCTCTGCTTCAAACACACACACACACACACACACACACACGCACAAACACACACACTCGCATCCACACTCTCTCTCCTCGCTGTCTCACACAAAGCCATGTGACTGGCTGGCGGGTGCTGGGCTGCAGCAGTGATTGAGGGATCAATGGAAAGGGGAGGGGCCAGGTGGCAGAGGGGGCCCAGGGCCCAGGTAGCCTGTCTCTCTGATTGGGTATCGACTCCCCTCAATGGGACCTGAGTGGTAGAATTATGTTGTCTGGCGACTCCACAGTTTGTGTCTGTGGTAGAATAAAGAAACAGCATTTGTCCCCGTGTCTGTGACATCAATTCTCTCATTCCGGCCTGCAGACTGCCTGCCACGGGAGGGAGGGGGTGTGTGTGTGTGTTTGTGTGTGTGTGAGAGAGAGAGACAATAGAGAGGGAGAAATAGAGAAAATAAAATGTGTGTGTACATATCTTTCCATGCGTGTGTGTGTGAATGTTTGTGTGTTTTTGCATGCAAGTGTGGGGTATTTGTCCTAATCAGCCAACACATCCGTGTTTCCGGCCGGTCTGTGTTCTCCAGGGTGTATAAACAGCTGTGTTTAGAAAAGCTCTGTCCTCCACAACGTCTCATTATTATACGAGCTCAACTCACCAGAGAGGGACAATCAATACTCACCCATTGATTCTGCTTAATTTTTTATATCCGCCTATAAATGACCGTCCATTAATAATTCCAGCCAAATGTACGTAATCTCCCACTAAGGGAAAGAGATTAACAGCCATGACAGCCAAGGCTACAGAGCAATAACCATTTTACTATACAGTACAGGGTGAGTGGATGTGATGGTATAGAATATGAGTAAGTGTTTGTGTGTGTTAGCATTTGCTATGCAAATGCTATTGTGTGTGTGTATGTGTATTTGTATTTGTATGTTTCTCACCAGGGCAGGGTGGGGGGTTTGGCCAGTAGTCCCTGTAGGAAGTCCCACTCCACGCTCACACACTTTCCTCGCTGACGAACGGCATGGTCGCCATCCTCCAATCACACGCAGCCGCCACCTCTAACGCAGGCTGTGATTGGCCGAGGCTGTGACAGGCTCAGATCCCCTGCAGGAGTGAGGAAGAGAGAGAGAGAGAGAGAGAGAGAGAGAGAGAGAGAGAGAGAGAGAGAGAGAGAGAGAGAGAGAGAGAGAGAGAGAGAGAGAGAGAGAGAGAGAGAGAGAGAGAATTAGGGTTAGTTAGGTGTACATTTCTCTATAAAAGCGTTGAAGAACATCCACTGTGATAAAAAAAGGCATTCAGTACAGAAGTCTCACTCCGGTTACCAAAGACACAGGGCAAAGCAGGGACCGTAGAAGACCCCCTGCCCCCAATTCCCCTGCCTCCCCCACACACTCACCCTCTGGCTCCCAGTTCTACCAGTGGTGCCAGTTGGCTGACTCCCCCTCTCCCCCTACCCCTCTCTGCCTCTGTGCTCTGGGTGACCTTTAAAAGGTCATTGTGGCCTGCAGCAGCCTGGTGTCCTGCCCTGCGGCCAGGGTGCCTTCTCTACGGCTGGGTCAACACTACCAGGGGGAGGAGAACCAGGCTGGGCTGGGTAGAATAGGGTCAGGCTGGGGTAGGGAGCTGGAATATGTGGAGCCACACTGAGCTGGGCCAAGCTATCACTTCACTTTGACATTTCAATTCAACTACTTTCTATTTAATCTTGGTTAACCCAGAACTCAAATGTTGCGTAATTCGGTGAGATGTTTATGTAGTCTCTCCACAAGAGAATACTTTCTAGTACATTTTACATGACTGTAACAACACATGCTACACCTTCCAATTCCCAAACAGGCATCACATCAATGTAGAATCTCTGTAGCCGACACACTGTCCCTGTGCTGTGTGTAACAATGACATTTTACATCACCTTTCCCAACCTGGCTGGCTGAGTACATCACATTGTGTGAGGGGGAAATAAAAGTCACACAGTTTATCTTCCCCTCACATACACCATATCTCTCTCTCACACACACACACACACAACCGCTCTGTCTCGTACCTGTATGTTTATCTCTTAATTGACCCAATCTGTCCTTATCTAATCTTTGTCTCTATCGGCCGTGCATCTCCTATCTCTATAGACAGAAGCCAGGCAGCACATCAGCAGCGGCGTGGGCCGTAATGGACGGGGCCTCAACAGTAATTATTCAATCAGCTTCATAACCTTGTCGCAGGTTGGAAGACTATTAATGCACTCCCCCAAATGGACCGCGGCAAAGGCCTCTGACTGCAAATGTTCTCTACAGCTGTGTCATCTATGGAGGGTTATTGAAAACAACGAACAATTATTCAGATATAAAACATACTGTATGAGGCTCTAAACATACCACAGTAGCCTTGCCAAAACAGCATGACTTTGGTATACAGGACCTCAAAGTATTATGGTGTGTGCATGCATACGTGTGCATCCAAGCAGCTCTGTGTGGGGACATGTGCATGTCTGTGTGATCCCTCATGCTGTGCTGCCCTGCTCTCTGCTCTGTGGCTGGCTCTCATGTAGGCAGCACAGTGCTGGGAGGGAGTGCGTTCACCATTCAGAGCCTCTCCGGCAGTTGGTTGGTCGTTGTATTAGTTAGTTCGTTTGGCTGCTCGGCTGTTTGTTTTCAGCGGGGACGTTTAATTAGGGCCTCCAGCTGTCAGAGGTTCGTTAAAGCGCTCCGACCCTCCCCAAGGAGCTCTGACTGGGGGAGTCGGGCAAATGAACACATTTAAGGCAAACAGCACGCAGACAATTGCCTGCTGGATTGCCACTTCTCCCCCTGGAGCCCCATAGAAGACCTGGCCAAGGTTGGGGGGAGCTGGGTCTAAATACCAGCTAAGACCCCCACCTACTACACTGCACACCTCAGGGAATAGAATAGTTGGAATAGAATAGGATAGGATAGAATAAAATAAAATAAAATGGAATGGAATAGAATAGAATGTTTGAAAAAAGAACAAATAAATTAGTTCCCACTTTAGCCGGCTAACATTGGCCTGTGCAGCGATACAGTTAGACCGCCTGCTTTGACACTGGGAAAGACAACAGCTGCACACCTCTCCTTATCTTCCCGTTTCCCCTCTTTCTACTCCTCTTACCTGTATGAAATAATGCCTGTCTGTCTGCCTGTCTGTCTGTCTGTCTGTCTGCCTGCCTGTCTGTCTGCTTTTAAATGTTTACTATACGGTATGACTGGTCCCTCAACCACCCGACAGGACAGCTAGTTCCCATCTCACAAAAGGAGAGAGAGCGAGGGACCGTAGAGGTGTGAAAACGTCCAAACTGTACAGAGGCAAAAACTCATCCATATCAATTATGTAGACTAGAGCAATATTTTACTTATAGAATGTGAAATGTTTTCTTCCAGTGGGGTTATTATCACATCGGTGAATAGACCTTGACGAGTGGCTGGAGTGTCCATAAAGAGGTAGCTCAGTATTCTGGTCTTCCAGGGGTAGACTGCTTATCATGCCATCACACGACTGATGGTGGAACATTTGGAAGCCAGATGTTTCTCTATTTACTTTTTATTCAACTGCTGATCAATCCATGTCTGCACTGGATCGCTGGACATTATGATTACTCTCTCTCTCTCTCTCTCTCTCTCTCTCAGGTTCGGTATTCCGGTCCTCAGCCGGCAATCCACCTCCACAGAGGCGTCGGCTGCGTCTGACCTTGACTCCGGATCAAGGTTCTCTCCAACTCTCAAGGGCTTTAGCGCTTCCCTCCGCCCACTGCACTCCTCCCTGTCCTCCCCAACCCCCAACCGGGTCATTAATTATCTAATGGAATCAATACTCTGTTAGATTAGACCAGAGTGACCCTGCCCGCCTCCAGGTATCGTCACGGCAATGAGGAGGAAATGAGGGAAGGAGGGATGGAACAGAACGAATGGAGTGGCCACGAGGGAACACAAGCAGTTGGGGTTGACCATTCATTCCTAAACAGGCCTAACTCTATAGCTGAATGACCACAGAACCAATAGATCTACTGTAGAACCTTCCAGAGAGAAGGATGGATGGAGAGGATGGGGTTGGATGGAGAGAGATGGAAAGATAACGATAGAGAGAGGGATGGGTGGAGAAAACGAGAGAAGGGAGATGAATGGAGAGATAGAGAGAGGGGTGGAGAGAGAGGAAATGGAGGAGAGGGAGTTTCGCTAATGTTCACCTATACTAATCGATAGCTCTCTCCCTCCTCCTCTTTTATTTCATAGGGCCTCAGTAGGCTTTCTTTGATGTCCTAGTCCTCACGGACACGCTGCAACAGAAAATCCATGCTTTTCTATGATGATGATCCACCTCGGGCTGGAGCTCTGAGATAGCATGGTAATACTGTTTGTGAACACTGTCAATACACCACAGACCCACTTTAACACCCATACATGAAAGTATCCCTGACGGCCGGTAGATTAATATCAGAGAGGGCCTAAGCAGGGAAATAAGATTTCTTATGAATACAATTACATTGAAGTTATATAAATATCCAAAAGAATAGTTAAAGGCATATGAATGTAACGAAAGGTGCGATAAGTTGAAGCGAAACTTATGAGTCAGAACTGCAACAAAATCACCAAAGATCTCCTAAACTGTCCGAAAGGAAAAGGAAAGTACTTAGGGAGATAGAGAGAGAGATGCATAATATTGCTGTACCTACTGTGATGTCACGAGAGGCTGTGTCCTGGAGGGACGTTACATCCCCCTGAGGTGGCTGCAAACCCAGACAGCTATGGCTCCATCTGCTGGTATGGTCGGGAACTCCACCCCTCTATGGCCAATCTTCCCACGCAGCTGAAACAAATCAGGAGCTGATGAGCTGAAGGTTTGGGAAGGGAAGACACAGTCTCCAACCTGGGCTCTCTGGAGGACAAGAGTGCTGCACGTCCACTTCCATGAGGAATATACGGATTTGGAGATACTTACCTTTGGGAAATACTCACCTTTGGATATATGCACCTGTGGGAAATACGTGTGGGACATTTGGAAGGACGTTTTGCTGGGTTGGCCACTAGCTGCAACGTGGAATACAGTAAGACTGGGGAAAAGTTATTTTGAGCGAGGGAGAGTTATGATTTTGGATGTGGAAGAGACATCCCTGAACTGTTAACCCTTAAAGAGCCACCAGAGAACAGAATTGTGTTATACTTTCGTTAGTTTCCCAAGACCTTTAATAAAATCCTTGTTTTGGTTGAACCTGGTCTCCTTGCACTACTTGAGCAATCCCGCTGAAAGCTGTGTAGCCTCTCGTGACATCACAGATGGTGGAGAATACAGGCACGCTCAAGCGTTAATAGTGCATGTCAGAGGAGGATATCGAAGGTTTGATCACCCAGTTTTCCAAGTTGGCCGTAGGCTCCCCGCCCGACTGAAATGGAGGACATATTGAAAGCCCTTGTTGCTGGCCAGCACGCCCAGATGCAAGCAAACGTGGCTCTCTTGGAGGAGCAAAAGAAAGCCAACCTTCTGAAGGCAGAGGAATTGCAGTTGCAGAGACAGAGGGTTGTCCAAAATACCCGCCCAATAAAGGCAAGTGACTTTATATCTAAGATGGGAGCTACCGATGACATTGAGGCATGCCTGCATGCATTTGAGGCCACGGCCACTAGGGGAAGCCTGGCCCAAGCAACAGTGGGTTGGTCTGTTAGCCCCCTTTCTAACCGGGGAATCGCTGAATGCTGTCCGGGACCTGGGCCCTGACCAGGTTACTGACTATGATGCCCTGAAGTCTGAGATCCTCAGCAGATATGGACTCACAAAGTTTGGTATGGCCCAGCGCTTTCACAGCTGGACCTTCCAACCAGACCAACCTCCTCGGGCGCAGATGCATGAACTTGTCCGAATCGCAAGGAAATGGCTGGATCCGCAGAGGAATACAGCAGCGCGGTGGTGGAGGCCGTGGTGGTGGATCGTTACCTACGCGCCCCCTGCCTTATGAGGCAAAACGGTTCATCAGTCAACAGGCCTTGACCACGGCTGATCTGACCGTGGAAGCTGTGGAAAAGTACCAGGCCACAGCGGAGATGCTGAATGCTTCCCGAAAAGACCCCAGGAGTGCGGCCCCACCACAAATGGGAAGAACCCGTCCAAAGGACCCCAAGGTCTCGAACCCAGCCGCGTCAGGACTTATCCCGGCTCCAGGGGGAGCCAGAAACCAGGCGGGTCCAAGAAGAGTACACCAGGAGGGGGAAACTCGACAGTGTTACCGGTGTGGGGAGATGGGACATATCTCCTGGCAGTGTGGGAAACCAGCCGATGAACCTATGCCCACTGCGGAGTCCTCCAGCTCAGCACCCACACACCGTGTTGCCTCGCTCTTGGGAGTCGTAGATGGCGGCCCAGATCGACCCCCCCACCTGCCCGGTAACTGTGAATCACCATGATGTGGAGGCCTTACTGGATTCTGGTAGCCGGGCCACCCTGGTGCGTAAGGATTTGGTGGGCCCAACGTGTCTGACCCCGGGAAAGTCCTCCCAGTTTCCTGTGTCCATGGGGACACCAGAGAATACCCCATTACTGAACTTACAATGACCAGCACACGGGGAACCATACACACGACGGCGGGGGTGGTTGATTCCCTCCCCGTCCCTGTCCTAATTGGACGAGACTGCCCAGCCTTTTACCCACTCTGGAGAGAGTCTCAGGAGAGGATAACCCGAGTACCTCGGAAACGGAGAGGCAAGACTCATCCTGGGAAGGCTCCGGTGCAATCCTCCGAGTTACTCACTCCCGCCCGGGCTCTGATAGGGATGGCAGGTGCCCAGACCGACACAGAGACGGAGCTACAGAATCTGGACAAAGAACTGTCTGGTCTGAAGGGGACCGCTGAGAGGTATCGTTTGTTAAAGCAACAGTTAGACATGAAGACAGAAGAGTTAGATATCCTCCAGGCTAAACTCCAACAGAGCTCCTTCCCTAAGCAACAGGAGGAGCTGGAGAGGCTGCGCAGGACCATCGAGGAGTGTGAGGAGACCCTGCGCAGTAGTAAGGAGGTCCAGAAGAAGGCAGAGGAGAAGTACAAGGTGTTGGAGAACAAGATGAAGAATGCGGAGGCAGAGAGAGAGAAGGAACTGAAAGCTGCTCAACAGAAGCTAAACTCTGCTAAAACCAAGGCTGATGCGTTCAGTAAGAAACTCAAGGAGAGACAACAGGAGGCTGAGTCCCTGGTCCTAGAGGTGGAGGAGTTGAAGAGAGAGCAGGCTGGCAAGCACCACGGCAATGCGGACGCCCTCTCCCGGCGTGATGCCTTCTTCGCTGCCTTTACCCGACGAGGACGTCGGTCCCGAGGAGGGGGATGTGTGATGTCACGAGAGGCTGTGTCCTGGAGGGACGTTACATCCCCCTGAGGTGGCTGCAAACCCAGACAGCTATGGCTCCATCTGCTGGTATGGTCGGGAACTCCACCCCTCTATGGCCAATCTTCCCACGCAGCTGAAACAAATCAGGAGCTGATGAGCTGAAGGTTTGGGAAGGGAAGACACAGTCTCCAACCTGGGCTCTCTGGAGGACAAGAGTGCTGCACGTCCACTTCCATGAGGAATATACGGATTTGGAGATACTTACCTTTGGGAAATACTCACCTTTGGATATATGCACCTGTGGAAATACGTGTGGGACATTTGGAAGGACGTTTTGCTGGGTTGGCCACTAGCTGCAACGTGGAATACAGTAAGACTGGGGAAAAGTTATTTGAGCGAGGGAGAGTTATGATTTTGGATGTGGAAGAGACATCCCTGAACTGTTAACCCTTAAAGAGCCACCAGAGAACAGAATTGTGTTATACTTTCGTTAGTTTCCCAAGACCTTTAATAAAATCCTTGTTTTGGTTGAACCTGGTCTCCTTGCACTACTTGAGCAATCCCGCTGAAAGCTGTGTAGCCTCTCGTGACATCACACTACGTATTCTTATCTGGGAACAGTTTAGAAGAAAGACACAAATCCACTTCCCTCTGGCAGGGAGAACATCACCACTGACCTCTAAATAACCACATGCCATAGCCCAGCACACAGTGTAATGCGCGGGTTGACTCATGACCCTGCAGTTATATACGCGGGGCGGGCGGATTTAGGGTCATGAGATATTGTGTGGGTGAAGGGCGGGTGGTTGTGGATGGGTTATTCCCACATGCGGGTGGTGCAGGTGAACAAACAGCTGACCCGTGCATCACTAGCACACAGGGTTAACACACACACACACACATACAGTATGCACACACACACACATGCAAGCGCAGACACATTAACATACAAATACATTAAAATAGAAATACATGTATACAAATGTCAGAGAGTTCAGCCCAGTATCAGTGGCTTATAAGGGTTGCATAAGTTGTGTAGGTGTGTTCTAGTGCAGAATGGATTCCAGTGTACCTGCCCTGTACTTGATTTAGTATATGCATGTCTATTTACGTTGTCTGTTCTTTGTTTGCAGGTGTCCTGTATTTTTGTGTGGGCAGTATGTAAGAAGAATATTTACGTAATTTCTGATATACTGTATCCTTGTCCTTTTATGTACAGTACAATATTTTAAAGAGAGTATGTTGGAATATCCTCAGTGCACATGGTATTTATACTGAACAAAAATATAAACGCAACATGTAAAGTGTTGTTCCCATGTTTCATGAGCTGAAGTAAAAGTTCCTAGAACTTTTCCATACACAGAAAAAGCTTATTTCTCTCAAATTTTGTGGACACATTTTTTTGCATCTCTGTTAGTGAGCATTTCTCCTTTGCCAAGATAATCCATCCACCTGACTGGTGTGGTATAACAAGAAGCTGATTAAACAGCATGATCATTACACAGATGCACCTAGTGCTGTGGACAATAAAAGGCCACTCTAAAATGTGCAGTTTTGTCACACAACATAATGCCACAGATGTCTCAAGTTTTGAGGGAGTGTGCAATTGACATGCTGACTGCAGGAATGTCCATCAGAGCTGTTGCCAGAGATTTTAATGTTAATTTCTCTACCATAATCCGCCGCCAACGTTGTTTTAGAGAATTTGGCAGTATGTCCAACTGGCCTCACAACCGCAGACCATGTGTAACCAGGCCAGCCCAGAACCTCCACATCCGGCTTCTTCACCTGCGGAATCGTCTGAGACCAGCCACCCAGACAGCTGATGAAACTGAGGAGAATTTCTGTCTGTAATAAAATCATTTTCTGGGGAAAAACTAATTCTGATTGACTGGGCCTGGCTCCCAAGTGGGTGGGCCTATGCCCTCCCAGGCTCACCCATGGCTGCGCCCCTGCCCAGTCATGTGAAATCCATAGATTAGGGCCTAATGAATTTATTTCAATTGACTGATTTCCTATATGAACTGTAACTCTGTAAAATCTTTGAAACTGTTGCATGTTGCATTTATATTTTTGTTCAGTGTATATTCTATTCGTATTGAGTGATTCCTCACGAAACCAGACAAAAAAGACCATGATTTGGCGGATTTTCACGAAATGTAATCCTTTGGAGGAAGGATTGTTGACATATATTAGAAATGTGTATCTAAAAGCATAATTGAGAAATAATTTACCTCCTTAAAGACTCCATAGTGTTTCATCTTTAGGTGCTACAAAGCAAACATTGGTATCATATGAAGCTTTACCGCATGTCTGTAATAGGGAGTATTATTTTGATTTCAATAACTATTTTCTTACGTACCTTTCTGAATATTGAAAATACAAAAACATTTATTTGGCTAATTTTTCAATATATTGTTGAACATAATATACTCTACGGGCATATCAAATTTATGTGGGATCTCTACTAGTTTTACAGTTATGGCACATTTTATACTGAGAAATTGGCATAGTAGGCAATGTAACCAATCACAGCACACCTTTTACGTGTATCATTACACATCAAGCAAATCACCAGCAGAGGGCAACCATTTTGAATCCATTTTCACATTCCCTCTGTTGGTAATGCTTGCGTAGGGTGTGTTTGTAAATTATCTCTGGAGTGCCAGAGTGCGCTCAGAGTGCGCTCTGGGCATTCCTAAATTTAGAGCTTATTCAGATTGTCCGTTTGTAAAGTAAGAGCGTTTTTTGCTTTGGGGGCATTCAGAGCGCACACTGGACGCTCTGGCCGAGGAGTAGGGTTGATCCAAGCGTTCTGACCTCACAATGGCAGTAAAGCACCCAAGCTAACTGGCTAAAGTTGGCTAGCTTACTAGCTACTTCCAGACACAAATGAACACCTCACTCTGAGCATTGGTGACTGTGACTGTGCTCCTGGCAACAATTGTATTACGTTTTTTTGCCTACGTTTACTGACACCGGTCATATTCAAGAGATGGTGCGCTTTCATAAATTCATCAGTTGTTCTGCTCTCTGGCACGCTCAGACGAGAGTGCTCTGAAATCGGAGTAGAGGGCCAGAGTGAATTTCGAACGCACCCAAATTGGATCATAACTCAAAATAGCAGAGATCCCACTATGGAACTTTTGATATGCCCGTAGAGTATATTATGTTCAACAATATATAAAAACATTTGCCAAAAACATTTGTTTATGTTATGTTTATATCTTTAAATGGTCAAAAAAACGAATGTAAAAAAATAAGTTATTAAAATCTAAATACCACTCATATCACAGAACATGGTATTTTTTGGTCTGGGTTTCGTGAGGAAAACTCCATTAGTATACAAAAACTGGTACCAAATATCTGTAAATATAGCTAGGTTTCCATCCAACTGGTGAAAGATTTTCATCTAAAATCCGCATAAAAACAATATGTGTAGAGATGTGTTTCGATCAAATTGATGACACATAAAAATAACTTTTGAGGTTAAATTCCGAATAAAAATACAAGTTAAATGGGTTTCCATCCCATTTTCGAATCTACTGATGGTTTTGTCACAAACAAAATTGTGTTATACAGTATAGCGGATGTGCCCACTCTGATCTTGGCACGTGCGCTCTAGCCAACAGTTCGCAGATACAGTGCGGGTATAGCCTACATGATGAGATTATTATGGACAAAGAGAGAGATTATATATTTTTTTGGGCAAACGGCAGCCAAGCATTGATCATCATGTCACCAGAATAAGACCCTCAATATTTATTGGAAAGGAGCTCATCACGTGCACTTTCACCACCCTGTGAAGTTCATCGAAACTTATTTTATCTGTAGCCTAATAAACTGCAGCTTTCCCGAGTTCTATTGGGAACCTGGGAGGACCACACAACATATCATCGCATCCAAGTTTACTTCAATATGATGGTAATTATATCAATATTTGCACATAAAGGTATTTCCACTGCCATTTCTCGCAAAGTTTATTTTACAGACACAAAAAGATCCCACCTTGTCTAGGGTATGTCATTTTCTTGAAAAAAGGGTTATCCTATGGGGACAGCCGAATAATCCTTTTGAAACCCTGTACAGTGTACAGGTAACTGCCAAAATAAAGGAAACACCAACATAAAGCGTCTTAATAAGGGGTTGGGCCACCACGAGCCGCCAGAACTGCTTCAATGCGCCTTGGCATAGATTCTACAAGTGTATTGAACTCTACCACGAGAAATTATGTGTTTTGTTGATGGTGGTGGAAAACACTATCTCAGGCGCCACTCCAGAATCTCCCATAAGTGTTCAATAGGGTTGAGATCTGGTGACTGAGACAGCTACGGCATATGGTTTACATCGTTTTCATGCTCATCAAACCATTCAGTGACCACTCGTGCCCTGTGGATGGGGGCATTGTCATCCTATGCGGGCATAGCCATGGTAGCCCAAATAATTGCCTAAATAATTGCCTGCCCAGCCTTTTTATACATGACCCTAAGGATGATGGGATGTTAATTGCTTAACTAACTCAGGAACCACACCTGTGTGGAAGCACCTGCTTTCAATATACTTTGTCTCCCTCATTTACTCAAATGTTTCTATTATTTTGGCAATTACCTGTATGTATGCATGTGTGCGTCCGTGTGTGTATATGCGTGTGTGTGTGTGTATGTATGTGTGTCTGCATCTGTGCTTGTGTATGTGTGTGTGTGCACGCATCCGTCCGTTGTGTGTCTGTATGTGTGTGTGTCTTCGGGCCATGGCTCCCTGCAGGGCAGTGTGTGAATGACAGCAGGGGTTATGTAAGGAGCCACAGCGGGCCAGAGTGGACAGACTGACCGGAGATCAGGTCAGCAGAGTGTGACACTAAACACATCTCACTGACACTGAGCTGACACCCTCTGTCACTGACGCAGCCACTGTCTGTCAACGCTCACACACTTCTCCCGCTCGCTCGCTCTGTGTGTGTGTCAACAGTCAGACACCTCTGTGTGTGTGTGTGTGTGTGTGTGTGTGTGTGTGTGTGTGTCTGTCTGTCTGTCTGTCCTCTTTGACGGTGAGTCAACAGTCAAACAAAGTAGAACGTCTACCGGTCTGTCTAAATATCTTCCTCATTCCTGACCCTGAAGAAATTCTTCAGAAAATAACATTTCAATGACTATCTGTCTTCAAACATGTATTTCCCCATCCACAACTACCAACGCCATCCCAATGTCAACCTGTCAGATCTATACTTGTTCCAGACATCTCCGGCCCTCTCTCTCCCTCTATGTGAATGTTGCCTCTCAGATCCCTTTCACTGCAATAACTGTTGGAGGTCAGTTCATTGACATGTTATTCAACAGAGCAAAATATATCATTGCCCGGTTGCCAAGGATGATCCCTTCACCCAAGCATCTCTCCATATCGTGAAAAAATCTAAAGTAGTTTTGCGGAGCTCGACTCCATATTTTCACTAGTACAGAAGAGGACAGGGTCCAGAATGTCAAATCCCCCAAACAGACAGAGATAGAAACAAATCAAAGAAGACAAGTGCTGGTTTGAACACGGTCCACAAGGACTAATATTAACTATTACTGATTGATCGAGACAATGCATATCTTCTCCTTTCAGAACTTATAGGAACGAGTGACTCTGTAGAAATAGCCTGCGTCACTAATACCAATAATGTCTGGAGCGGTTTTCGATCTCCATGTCTTTTATTGATACAGACACAACCACCACAGCCCGAAAACATCTTCTAAAATCAACACTTTTATTGTGGTCTATGAAGGGGTTGTGTATTATTGGGTAGAGTGATTTCTCCTTGCACCTGCAGTGACCGAGCAGGTGGTGCCCTACAGATGGTGGTGGTGGTAGGATCTTGTGCTGCTATACCTCACAACACTCTCACACAGCACAGAAACAGTACATTACTGTCAACAAACAACACACTCCATCAGTGGAGGCTCCTCAGAGGAGGAAGGGGAGGACTATCCTCCTCAATGAAATTTCATAAAAATAAAAATAGTGAAACATTAAAAAAAGTTTTCCTTTTTAGATAAAACTATAGTAAATATATTCATATTTCACCAAATAATTGATTAAAACAAACTTTTTAAATGATGGTCAATCACATACACAAACGCAATCACATGATTACACGTCAATGATTTTACTCCTTGCTTGGACTAACTCATTCTTAGCTCTTTTGTCTAACTGTGTAGTGTGTTGTGTTATTGTTTTTTGTCTTCCCAGTCAAATCCTGTCCTGCCCTCAGTGGAAGAGTTGAGCTCTTCTCCAACACCATCCATCCATGATGAGCCTGTCCTGCACTGAAGCCTATGAACACCTCAACCTCTGTCCTGCACTGAAGTCATGCCTCTGAACACCTCAACTCATATCTCATACCCTCATTCAATCACTGCTGTGATCCCTACCCAACACTGTGTAAGTAGCCCTCTCATTCCCATTCCCCATAATATTGTACTATACATGTCTTTATTAAATGGTTTAGGTTAAAATAATTTGTCTTTGACGATTTTTGAAACACGCTTTGTTGTCTCTGTGTGTTCCGAGCCTATACCGTGGCTCTCCCATCCTCCTCCACCAGCCTCCACTGCACTCCATAAAGGTGGACCAGGGACACACACCTGGGTAAAACATTGGTCCCCGTGTTGTTTGCGCACATGCACACACACAAACACACCCACTCACGGACATATACAAACACATGATTGCACACACACACACACACACACGTTTGTTTGTTAATGCACCACTCTGTCTTTCCTAAGTCACCCTTCTCTCCTCCCTTTTATGTAGTTGTGTTTCTACAAACACACAGCTAACAGCGCCTTCGACACAAATGAAAAACATAGTCTAACATAAAATACCTTATGATCCATGTTCTTTTGTATGGTGTGATTATATAATAATATTGGTGATATTTACTACTAGGCACCAGATTACACAGCCATTTTGTTACGGTCATTTACCCAATTATGACCACCTGCTGTTAGTGCCCTAAAGCACTACAATCATCCATCCAGCCAACAGGGCTTTTCTCTCATTCCTTTACAGCAGCTTACTAATACTTCTTATTCTGAACGAGCCACAGAAGACAGGACATTTTACGGATATTATGCTTTTTTATGGCTAAAGAATATGACATTATTTATATATATATAAAAACCATGTCTTAATAGTAATAATAATAATAATAATAACAATAATAATACATGTTGACCTTTCAGTGCACTGTCAAAAGTAAACAACTTAGGAAGCAAGTACTTTGCTTATGTCTGTTATGCAAACAACTTTTATCCAGTTTATTTTAGAGAGTTACGGTAAATACGTAGACAATATATCTAGTCCTGAGCAGACAGAAAAACTAAGCAGATATTTACACAAGTATATTTATATCCAATGTGTTGTCCTTCACCATTACCAAAAAGATCACATATCCATCCAATTCTAAATCTAAACTACACTATTTCACATTGCTTGTAACTATATTGCTTTCCTCTCCATTTTAAATTGAACCAATGCTGTCACACTGATATCTCCACAGACACTATTAATCTAGTTCAAAGATGAATATTTACCACTAAATGATATGTTGTTACAGCTCAGACACTTTCTTAAGAGGAGAGGACCATCATGTGTCTGTACGTCTGACATCTTCCAAACTATGCTTAGAAATGAAGAGAGTAGATGACATACAAAAAGTGTGACTTCCCCTAAAACAAGTAACTTTGTCATTATAAAATAAATGTAACATCGTAGTACACTCTCAAACGGACATAACCATCTAACTATATAACACTCACATGACTGTTGGAATGTCAACCAGTTGACAGTATTTCTACAACATCAAATCAACTTATCAAACAGTGGAAGTGTGTTTGTAAACCTGTATGCATGTGTGCGAATGTGCGTGCAAGTGTGTGTGTGTGTGTGTGTGTGTGTACACTGACCAGAAGTTGTTCCAGGATGGCCTCACCTGATGGGCATTTCCAGCGTTGACTCCTCTACTCTGAGTACACGTACTCTCTCCTCTTCCTCCTCTCTCCTTCCTCCTCCTCTTCTTCAGACTCCTGTGCCCACCAAAACGGCCCGGCTGGGGTCCCCTGCTCCCAAAGGCACTGGGGGTGGGCTGGCTGTCTGGCTGGGCTGAGAGGCTGGACCGACTGGAGGTACAACAATCCCCTCACGCTCACAAAAGACCTGGACACGCAGGCGGACCCACTGCGGAATCCCGTTGCAAGTGTGTGTCTGTGAGAGTGTGTGAGCACGCAAGTGGTGCTAGCTGGTGGAGAAGAGAGGCTATCCTGGCTCTGGATCACTTCGCTAACACTCTGCTCCCTCCGCCACTTCTTAGAGATGGACTAGGATTAGGAGACAGCCAGCGTGAGATTCTCTCTCTCTCTCGCCGACATGCTCCCTCTCTCTCTCTCTCCTCCTCTCCCTCCCTCCCCCCTCTCTCTCTCTCTCACTCACTCTTTTCGCTGAGCTTCTTTCTTTTAATTTCCTCTTGGGAAAGCTGCGCACACTGGTTGTCTCTCTCTTCACCCTCTCTCTCACCCTCTTTCTCTCTCTTCCCCTCAATCGCTAGTAAATATAAAAGGCATGCTTGTACAGCCCTTACCTCGGTCTCTCTCTCTCTCCCTCGCTCTCTCGCTCTCTCTCCCTCACAGTGTCTCTTGCTTTCATTTACCCCTCCTCCCGCTCCCCCTCACTTTCTTTCTCACTGTCAAAGCTGCCTTTCAAATGCTGATTAGCAGGGAGAGTAAAAGCCAAGCGAAAGAGGAAGAGAGCGAGCGAGAGAGAGAGAGAGCGAGAGAGAGGGACGGAGGGAATGAAGGGAGGGTATGTGTAACTGAAACAAGTGGGAGATTCCATCACATACAAACACATTGTAAACTGTTTTCCTAGTCTTATACACAGTCTATCCAACAAACCCGTCCACATTCCGCACACAAGTGAGCATCTGCAAAACAATCACACAGAGGGTGCACGTGAACAAACATTTACACACACACACACACACATGCGCGCGCAGGCGCACCAACACATTCATGCACAAACACACATACACTCACAAACACATTCACACACAAACATACACACACACAAGCATGTGCATACATGAGCAAATAATCACATTCAGACACTCACTCAAGTACTCTCTCCCGCCAACCTCCCTCCCTTCCTCCATCCTCGCTCCCCCCTCCCCCCTAACCCCCTCCCCCTCTCGTTCCCCTTGCCCTCAAACACTACTCAGAATATTGATACATCACCCCCCTCCTTTTTCTCTCCGCCTCTCTCTCTCCATCACTCACTTTCTCCACTGAATACTGATAGGTTGTCTACTCCGTGGTCTGGGTTTCAAATCTCTCCCTCCCTCCCTCCTTCTCTCTCTCTCGCTGCACTCACCAAAAAAAGAAAAACAGCAACATAAAGGGGAAATAGCTGAAGTTAATGCACTGAGGTAGACATAAAATGAGATAAGTACCATTTCAGATTATGTCAAGCTAAAAATGGGCTTTACGTTGTGGGAAGGAAAGGAACAGAACGGAGAAGAAAAGGGCAGGCGAGGAAAACGAGCTGACTCGTAGCAACAAAAAGAGAGGCGTGTGAAATGTTCAGGCAAATGAAGACGCATTCAGTGTTTTGGTTTCATTGGTTGTGAAGGCAGCCACAACCGTGAATGAGAGAGAGAGAGAGAGAGAGAGAGGGGGGCCAGTGAATTCCTCAAAGACCCCCAGTGGACCCCCACCCCTCAGCAGTTTAAACAGCTGACAGCCCAGCCACTAGAACAAAAACAACACTGAGCACAGGAGTAAAAAGTTACCCACTCAAAAGAAGAAGCCCAAAGCGAGACAAGGGCCTTTTGGGGGTTGTGTGTGTCTATTCCTCTCTTCTGTCTGTTTTAGAAGAGATCTGAGACGGAGAGACAGAGTGGGTGATTTTGCCCTCCAAGCATTCCTGCAACGCCCTTGAAGGAGTGACTCATTGGGACGGGTGACTGTCTCCATATATAATCATCATCCACAGGGTTCAGAATACAGGTGTGTACAGGGTTGCCAGGCACTCCCATATCAAAACAAGGAACCCCCTTGTGTCTTAAAAATATCCCCTTGTGAACCCTCATGAGCACGAGTATCAACATTGCCTTAGAGCACCCCCAGGAGTCAGTGTCATTCAGACTTCAATGACAAATATCAAAGATGGTGAATAAATGAAGATGTCCCACTCCGTTTACCATTGGAGAAAGAAAATCAGTTCCGGTCTGCTTAATGGGGTGGCTCTCCAATAGGCACCAAAGCATTAGCAGCTGGGTTTGGTCTGCTTATTAATTATTTGACTGAATATGAACCAGAAAAATGTTTGGGAGTGGGATATCTTGCTTCTTCTTCCGTCTCTGCCCAAATTATCACTGATATTGAGGTGTGTGACCCTATTGGACGCTAAGAGAGACCCGCCCTTATACCCTCTGACCTCACATGGCTCCGCCCAGCACGCTCCAAACATATTCTGGGGAAATAGATCAAAAACAGCTCCAACAATATCTTGAGAAATATAATATTTGACTAATAATACAAATGTGTATGACAAGAAGTGCAGAACCTTAATGTGAAGCGTTACATTCCTCAAATCTGTTTACTTAGGTTCCCAGTGCCAAAACCCCCCAAACAGATGTGATGTAATCTGCTGTGACCATAAAATACAACGATGACATTAATGACTGTAAGAGCACTATAAAATACATTGCACCAGGTGGCATATAGCAAAATAACAATACACTTTCTATATTATCCCTGGCCTGTATGCAATATGCATGAGGGAACATTGAAGATCATTTCCATGAAGCAGATAATATTCCAAATCTATCAGAATATATTATTTGAGGACATGTACCCATTAAACCGCTATTTTTCCCTTTGTTGAGTGAGGTGCTCTACAATTCATTGAGATGTGTCTCTGTCTCGCCACTGTCTCGTTGCTCTCCTATTCTCCATTCAATAGTGACCCATTGCTCCCCGCCATACAATCCTTCACTTCTCTAGTCTTAAAAGTAATTACCACTTTCATTTGCTGTCCTCTTTTGTGCTAGCCTGAATGGCTTGTAGGCGCCTGGACATGTGTGTGTGTGTGTCTGCATACGTTTGTGTGTGTGTGTGTGGTGTGTGTGTGTGTGTGTGTGCACAAGGGTGTGTGTGTGTGTTTGTATATGTGTGTGTGTATGTGTGTGTGTGTGCGTGCGTCTGCATGAGTATACCGTATGCACTAGTGTATGTGTGCATGCCTGTGTATGATTGTGCATTTGTGTGTGTATTAGCATATGGTTAACATCCCCTTGGTCCAATTACTCCAGAACCAAACACTTCTGGTTCCCTCCTCCCTTTTAAATCCCTCACCCCTCTCACCCCACCGTCCCAAGTGACAGACCCCACAGCCCCAGCCCCATAAACCTCCTTGGCCAGATCGCACCGCAACCTACCCTCCCCTTTTATCCCTTTCTACCCCTCCTCTCCTCCTCTCCCCAATCTGCCCTCCCCCATATCCCCTTCCTCCACCTCTCCCCCCTCCTCCCCCTCAGCCCCTTTGCCCTCCCCAGTCCCAGGTGAGCTGATGACACAAGGAGAGCAGAAACACCAGACGCATATTAATCCATTGATCTGAATATTAACAATCCATGCATCTTAATGAGCTAAAAACACAGAGCCAAGTCAAACACTAGGGCCAGCACACACACACACGCTCTGTCCTCTACAGTGTGGTGTAGTGAAGGCCCGATCCTCTGACCCACTGCTTACATGCTGAGCGTCACGTCCAAGATAAACATGTAGTCGTCTTTTTTCTTTTCACTAAATTAAGACACCTCTCCTTTCCCACGTCCTTCTCCTCTATCCCCTCCTGTTGCTTCCTTTGGTTTTCTTTTTATCTTCTCTGTACTCCCTCGGTTCAGGCATCCTCTTCCCTTCTCTCCCCCTCTCTCTCCCTCCCTCTCTCTCTATCTATCTCCCCATCTCCCACTCATCCTCTCTCTTTCTCTACTCTCTCTAGATTACCCCATCTCTCTCTCTCTCTCGCTCTCGCTCTCGCTCTCGCTCTCGCTCTCGCTCTCGCTCTCTCTCTCTCTCTCTCTCTCTCTCTCTCTCTCTCTCTCTCTCTCTCTCTCTCTCTCTCTCTCTCTCTCTCTCTCTCTCTCTCTCTCTCTCTCTCTCTCTCTCTCTCTCTCTCTCTCTCTCTCTCTCTCTCTCTCTCTCTCTCTCTCTCTCTCTCTCTCTCTCTCTCTCTCTCTCTCTCTGTCTCCTACTCGATATTCCAGCCTTGTTCGCCTGCAGTCTCCAGCACAACTTTTTTGACCCAGTTCCTCTCTCTTCCATGGCCCTCTGATCAAAGCCTGCAGGACGGCATTGCCTTGGGCGGAGGAGAGAGGGATGGGGGGATGAAGGGATCCAAGGAGAAGAGAGGGGGAAGAGGAAGAGAGGGATAGAGCAGAGATAGAACGCATGAGAGGGAAGGAACGGAGAGATCACAAGGACAGGAGAGGAGCCAGGTGTCCTCCCAGCCCAAGGACAAAAGCTCTTCCTGCTAGCTGATCACAAGCGTGTGTGTGTGTGTGTGTGTGCTCGTGCATGTGCGTGCACGTATGTGTGTGTGTGTGTGTGTGTGTGTGTGCGTGCTTGCGTGCGTGTCCTGTCACTACTGTCATTCTTGCTGAGGTAAATTAAGTATGACATGGTTGACGTTATTAGACGTTATAAGAAATGTTAATGGTGATAATTCATGACCAGTCTTAGTACACCAACAACCAAAGAAAACCAGTAATACACCCTCTCACACATTCACATTTCACTCAAGACCCTTTCAAATACACCCTAAATAATCTTCAAAATTGCATTGCAATAATAAACGTTGATTACTGCACAGGAAAGCAGTCAGTATGTCGCTTTCCATTCCTTCTCAACCATTTCTCTGTATATCTGTGTGTGCGTACACACGCGCCCGTCCATGCGTGTATGTGTATGCGCTGGGTCCTAAGGTGCTGGTCTATGTCTTGGGCTGTGGTTGTGGCTAGCAGCAGAGCTCTCTCTACTGGCCGGTTGGTCGCTGTGTTGGTGGGTTGCGGAGGGGCAGGAACACTATCCCATTTGTACCCAGAGCGGAGTGGCTTGTACTTTAACATTCCCCGCGCATCCCGACAAAGAGCACTAATTATAAATAAATTAGGGACACGACACGGTGTGCCACAGGGGGACCAGCCAGAGGAGCCAGAGAAAAGAGAGACTGATAGAAAGAGAGAGCGAGAGAAATAGAGAGAGAGAAAGAAAGAGAAAGAGAGAGAGAGAGAGAGAGAGAGAGAGAGAGAGAGAGAGAGAGAGAGAGAGTGAGAGAAAGAGAGAGAAAGAGAGAGAGAGAGAGAGAGAGAGAGAGAGAGAGAGAGAGAGAGAGAGAGAGAGAGAGAGAGAGAGAGAGAGAGAGAGAGAGGGAAAGAGAGAGGGGAGCAGGGAGGAGAGAAAAACCGATAAGAAAATGGAGGGATGGAGCATGGGGAGATGTGGGGCTGGAGTGAGGTGAATGTTAGTGAGATGATATACAAGGCTGGAATGTTCAATGTAAACCTTCACATATAGCGTATGGGGGAAAACAACAAGTTTTGGATGATTTGGACAACGGAATGTATTTGAACTGAAATAGAAAGCAGTGAGCAGGCATTCAAACTAAAACTGAAACCCTGAAAATACAGTTTGTCTGTTTTAAAATTGTAAATAGTATAAATGTACTTAAAGAAGCATACCACCATAACTCACAACATACACTTTCCAAACATTTACTACATGTCTGTCAAGCTTATCTGAGATTACTTTAAACCAAAAAACTGCATGACCTCGTGTGCGTGCGTGATTGTGTGTGTGTGTGTGCGTAATTGCACGTGTTCGTGCGCATGTGTATGTGTGTGTATGTGCGTGGGCACGCATGCATGAGTGATTGTGTGCATGGGAAAAAACTAAGCACTATCTAAATGGATCACACGTCAAGAGTCTGCAACCTCTGAAGATGCCATGGGCATGCCGAAAGCCAGGGAGAGATGGGGGAGACGCTAGACTCAAGGTTACGTCTTGAAATTTAACAGATGACAGCAGGGCTCTGTGCATAAGTTCAAGGGAGAAATAACAATAGTTTTTACTGGGGGGCATTGCGCTGTGATGTGAATGCTTCAAATGATAGAATGACTGGCCCGGGTGGTAAAACAAACAGACATTTATCCTCTTGGATGTCTCTCGAAACAACTGCTTTCTGTCTCATGTTTCAGACAAGGCTGGGAGGCAGGGGTCAAAGGTGACCACCCTGTCACACAGACAGATAGAGGTCAAGTAAGTGACCTGCGATTGGCCCCTGACCCCACGACCCCCCACGACAACACTGTCGCCATGGCTACTGAGCCGAAGACAAACATGATGCTGTTGAATGAGCCGGGGAGTGGGGGCAGATTGGGGTATGGAAGTGGAGCAGGGAGATAAGGAAACCTTTAGGATGGAGGGAGGGAGGTGGGAACAAGGAGGGAAGGGGGTGAAATAGTGGCTGTCCCAGACCCCAAACACACACATACACACACCCAGCCTTGTTTCATCATGTTTGTCAGTGGCATCACCATCATTATCAAAGCCCATAAAACAGTCTTGTCTCTGATGGCCTCAACCTCCAACCCATAGAGAGGAGAAGAGAGGTAAAAGGAGAGAAAAAACAGCTTGTTGAATTAGCATTCCTGCAGCGGAGTGGCTGTCTGTTCGCCTCTGGCGGCAGCGGAGAGAGGCGGACATTCACTTTCTCGCTCTCTTTTTCTGCCTCTCTCTTTATCTCTCTTCCCCCTCTCTCTATTTACCTATTTCTATCAAGAACACTTTACCTCGTCTCTCTCTTCCCCTCTCTCTCTCTCTCTCTCGCTTTCTCTCTCTCTCTCTCTCTCTCTCTTTCTCTCTCTTTCTCTCTCTCTCTCTCTCTGTCTCTCTTTCTCTCTCTCTCTCTCTCTCTCTCTCTCTCTTCTCTCTCTCTCTCTCTCTCTCTCTCTCTCTCTTTCACTCTTTCTCTCTTTCTCTCTCTTTCTCTCTCTCTCTCTCCCTCTCTCCCTCCCTTACTGTCTATCTTCCTTGCTCTCCTTTTCTGTCTCTGTCTATTTTCCTGTCTCTTTCTGTCTTTCTCTGTCAGCTAGTGTTGTTCAGTTGGGAGAGCCGTGGGCGAATAGGATGGCTCAAGCCACGGTCGCTGGCTATGTGTGTGTGTGTGTTTGTTTGTACGTGTGACATTGTGGCTGTCTTGAGTGGTATTAACACAGATCTGTCAGGTCCAGGAATGGCTGAAGGATTGCAATATTTACCTGGAGCTAACCCTGCAGATAACACTACTGGGTGATCTGAAAAGTCATAGTCAATCGATCAATAATATAATACTTTTAGCAAAAATGTTTATTTTCAATTTACAATCTGTAGAAACAATGAGAATAGAAGGGTTCAGAACTTTTGTGAAACATCACAGTACAGTTGAAAAATATATGGCAAGTACAAATCCAATATGGATGGTGTTAAGAGATAGATGGGAGGTGTTGAATGGAGCTGAAGGATGGGACTAATAACAACTAACAACAACTAATAACAACAAGATAACTAATGTAAAGCATAATGTGTCCATAATAAGTATATAGGTTATAGGTTGAGAGCTTTTGTGAAAGAGCACAGTTAGAAAGATATGGCATATAGAAGCAAACCGGATGGACATCATGAAAATGATCGGAGAGGTTGAGGGTAGAGGAAGTTCAGGAGTTTACTCCAATTACGGAAGGGGTGGTGGGGTTGGAAAGTTATAAAGGGAAATGTATTTTTCAAAAGGATATGTATATATATATGTATATGTATTTATATGTATATATGTGTAAATGTATGTGTATGTATGTACAGTGAGGGAAAAAAGTATTTGATCCCCTGGTGATTTTGTACCTTTGCCCACTGACAAAGACATGATCAGTCTATAATTTTAATGGTAGGTTTATTTGAACAGTGAGAGACAGAATAACAACAACAAAAATCCAGAAAAACGCATGTCAAAAATGTTATAAATTGATTTGCATTTTAATGAGGGAAATAAGTATTTGACACCTCTGCAAAACATGACTTAGTACTTGGTGGCAAAACCCTTGTTGTTAATCACAGAGGTCAGACGTTTCTTGTAGTTGGCCACCAGGTTTGCACACATTTCAGGCGGGATTTTGTTCCACTCCTCTTTGCAGATCTTCTCAAAGTCATTAAGGTTTCGAGGCTGACGTTTGGCAACTCGAACCTTCAGCTCCCTCCACAGATTTTCTATGGGATTAAGGTCTGGAGACTGGCTAGGCCACTCCAGGACCTTAATGTGCTTCTTCTTGAGCCAATCCTTTGTTGCCTTGGCCGTGTGTTTTGGGTCATTGTCATGCTGGAATACCCATCCATGACCCATTTTCAATGCCCTGGCTGAGGGAAGGAGGTTCTCACCCAAGATTTGACGGTACATGGCCCCGTCCATCGTCCCTTTGATGCGGTGAAGTTGTCCTGTCCCCTTAGCAGAAAAACACCCCCAAAGCATAATGTTTCCACCTCCATGTTTGATGGTGGGGATGGTGTTCTTGGGGTCATAGGCAGCATTACTCCTCCTCCAAACACGGTGAGTTGATGCCAAAGAGCTCGATTTTGGTCTCATCTGACCACAACACTTTCACCCAGTTCTCCACTGAATCATTCAGATGTTCATTGGCAAACTTCAGATGGGCCTGTATATGTGCCTTCTTGAACAGGGGGATTTTTGTTGTTGTTATTCTGTCTCTCACTGTTCAAATAAACCTACCATTAAAATTATAGACTGATCATTTCTTTGTCAGTGGGCAAACGTACAAAATCACCAGGGGATCAAATACTTTTTTCCCTCACTGTATGTATATATATATTTGCGAGACGAAAAAAAAAACATATGGGGGATTGGAAGTGATGCAGACAATTACATTGATGGAAGTTACAATCTATCTGCAATATTAAAGCTGATCTACCAAAAAAAATAAAAATAAAGATCTGTCAGACAGTGCCAGAGCTAATCAATAGATATTCAAATTTACTGACACATACTGCTAGAGCTTAGGTGACAGCACACACACATACACACACACACACACACACACATACACAGACACACACACACACACACACACACACACACACACACACACACACACACAGTGAATCATGCTCCTTTACCATACAATAATGGTCTACATTAGAGGTGACATTAAACATTGTCACACAGAGAACAAATGTAAAATATTACGTATGTAGGTCACTGTACCAAGGACGAGGACTCATAATATTGTAATAAGTAGTCCCGTGTATCTCAGTTGGTAGAGCATGGCGTTTGCAACGCCAGGGTTGTGGGTTCGATTCCCACGGGGGGCCAGTATGAAAAATGTATGCACTCACTAACTGTAAGTTGCTCTGGATAAGAGCATCTGCTAAATGACTAAAATGTTTTTAAAAAATAAGTACAGCGGCTTGCAAAAGTATTCTCCCCCCCTTGGCATTTTTCCTATTTTGTTGTCTTACAACCTGGAATTTAAATGGATTTTTTGGGGGTTTGTATCATTTGATTTACACAACATGCCTACCACTTTGAAGATGCAAAATATTTTTTCTTGTGAAACAAACAAGAAATAAGACAAAAAAACTGAAAACTTGAGCGTGCATAACTATTCACCACCCCAAAGTCAATACTTTGTAGAGCGACCTTTTGCAGCAATTACAGCTGCAAGTACTTGGGGTATGTCTCTATAAGCTTGGCACATCTAGCCACTGTGATTTTTGCCCATTCTTCAAGGCAAAACTGCTCCAGCTCCTTCAAGTTGGATGGGTTCCGCTGGTGTACAGCAATCTTTAAGTCATACCACAGACTCTCAATTGGATTGAGGCCTGGGCTTTGACTAGGTCATTCCAAGACATTTAAATGTTTCCCCTTAAACCACTCGAGTGTTGCTTTAGCAGTATGCTTAGGGTCATTGTCCTTTTGGATGGTGAACCTCCATCCCAGTCTCAAATCTCTGGAAGACTGAAACAGGTTTCCCTCAAGAATTTCCCTGTATTTAGCGCCAACCATCATTCCTTCAATTCTGACCAATTTCCTAGTCCCTGCAGATTAAAAACATCCCCACAGCATGATGCTGCCACCACCATGCTTCACTGTGGGGATGGTGTTCTCGGGGTGATGAGAGGTGTTGGGTTTGCGCCAGACATAGCGTTTTCCTTGATGGCCAAAAAGCTCAATTTTAGTCTCATCTGACCAGAGTACCTTCTTCCATATGTTTGGGGAGTCTCCCACATGCCTTTTGGTGAACACCAAACGTGTTTGCTAATTTTTTTCTTTAAGCAATGGGTTTTTTCTGGCCACTCTTCGTAAAGCCCAGCTCTGTGGAGTGTACGGCTTAAAGTGGTCCTATGGACAGATACTCCAATCTCCGCTGTGGAGCTTTGCAGCTCCTTCAGGGTTATCTTATCTTTGGTCTCTTTGTTGCCTCTCTGATTAATGCCCTCCTTGCCTGGTCCGTGAGTTTTGGTGGGCGGCCCTTTCTTTTTTTTGTTCTTTTTTTTTTTTTGGGGGGGGGGTGGTGGGGGGGTAGATCAGCTTAATATTGCAGATAGATTGTAACTTCCATCAATGTAATTGTCTGCATCACTTCCAATCCCCCATGTTTTTTATATATATACTCCCCTTTATTACTTTTCAACCCCGCCATCCTTTCCCTACTTGGGGTAAATTAGTGAACAACAATGCCCAGGCCTCTACTTCCAGCCTATACTTACTATCTACACCTTATGGACACGATCAATTTTACAATAATTCTATTTTATTTGTTTTTGCTCCTGAACTTCTTCTACTCTCAACCTCTCTGATCATTTTCATGATGTCCATCCGGTTTGCTTCTATATGCCATATCTTTCTAACTGTGCTCTTTCCCAAAAGCTCCCCACATACAACCTACAGTGGGGAAAAAATGTATTTAGTCAGCCACCAATTGTACAAGTTCTCCCACTTAAAAAGATGAGAGAGGCCTGTAATTTTCATCATAGGTACACGTCAACTATGACAGACAAATGTAGAATTTTTTTTCCAGAAAATCACATTGTAGGATTTTTAATGAATTTATTTGCAAATTATGGTGGAAAATAAGTATTTGGTCACCTACAAACAAGCAAGATTTCTGGCTCTCACAGACCCTTAACTTCTTCTTTAAGAGGCTCCTCTGTCCTCCACTCGTTACCTGTATTAATGGCACCTGTTTGAACTTGTTATCAGTATAAAAGACACCTGTCCACAACCTCAAACAGTCACACTCCAAACTCCACTATGGCCAAGACCAAAGAGCTGTCAAAGGACACCAGAAACAAAATTGTAGACCTGCACCAGGCTGGGAAGACTGAATCTGCAATAGGTAAGCAGCTTGGTTTGAAGAAATCAACTGTGGGAGCAATTATTAGGAAATGGAAGACATACAAGACCACTGATAATCTCCCTCGATCTGGGGCTCCACGCAAGATTTCACCCCGTGGGGTCAAAATGATCACAAGGACGGTGAGCAAAAATCCCAGAACCACACGGGGGGACCTAGTGAATGACCTGCAGAGAGCTGGGACCAAAGTAACAAAGCCTACCATCAGTAACACACTACGCCGCCAGGGACTCAAATCCTGCAGTGCCAGACGTGTCCCCCTGCTTAAGCCAGTACATGACCAGGCCCGTCTGAAGTTTGCTAGAGTGCATTTGGATGATCCAGAAGAGGATTGGGAGAATGTCATATGGTCAGATGAAACCAAAATATAACCTTTTGGTAAAAAGTGTTTGGAGGACAAAGAATGCTGAGTTGCATCCAAAGAACACCATACCTACTGTGAAGCATGGGGGTGGAAACATCATGCTTTGGGGCTGTTTTTTCTGCAAAGGGACCAGGACGACTGATCCGTGTAAAGGAAAGAATGAATGGGGCCATGTATCGTGAGATTTTGAGTGAAAACCTCCTTCCATCAGCAAGGGCATTGAAGATGAAACGTGGCTGGGTCTTTCAGCATGACAATGATCCCAAACACACCGCCCGGGCAACGAAGGAGTGGCTCGTAAGAAGCATTTCAAGGTCCTGGAGTGGCCTAGCCAGTCTCCAGATCTAAACCCCATAGAAAATCTTTGGAGGGAGTTGAAAGTTTGTGTTGCCCAGCGACAGCCCCAAAACATCACTGCTCTAGAGGAGATCTGCATGGAGGAATGGGCCAAAATACCAGCAACAGTGTGTGAAAACCTTGTGAAGACTTACAGAAAACGTTTGACCTGTGTCATTGCCAACAAAGGGTATATAACAAAGTATTGAGAAACTTTTGTTATTGACCATATACTTATTTTCCACCATAATTTGCAAATAAATTCATAAAAAATCCTACAATGTGATTTTCTGGATTTTTTTGTCTCATTTTGTCTGTCATAGTTGACGTGTACCTATGATGAAAATTACAGGCCTCTCTCATCTTTTTAAGTGGGAGAACTTGCACAATTGGTGGCTGACTAAATACTTTTTTTCCTCACTGTATATACTTATTATGGACACAGTATGCTTACATTATTAGTTATCTTGTTATTATTTATTGTTATTTGTTATTAGTCCCATCCTTCAACTCCATTCAATACCTCCCATCTATCTTTTAACACCATCCATATAGGATTTCTACATATTTCAACCGTACTGTGATGTTTTACAAAAGTTCTGAACCTTTCTATTCTCATTGCTTCTACAGATTGTGAATTAAAAATAAACATTTTGCTAAAAGTATTATTATATTATTGATCGATTGACTATGACTTTTCAGATCACCCAGTAATGCTATCTGCAAGGTTAGCTCCAGGTAAATATTGCAATCCTTTAGCCATTCCTGGACCTGTGTCCAAAAACAAGCTACAAATGGACAGAACCAAAACAAATGATCTAGTGATTCTGTCTCTTCACAGCAAAATCTGCAGAGCTGGGAAGATTGTATCCCCCATATAAATAACATTCTATTGGTAGCAAGAATTTTATATAATAATTTAAAATGAAAGATTCTAATTTTTGAATCCGGTGTCGTTTTGCGTGTCAGTTCATAAACACTATGCCATGGGATCGGTAGGTCAAAAATCTCTTCCCAACTATTTTGCAATCTATATGGGGTGGCCCTTTCTTGGCAGGTTTGTTGTGGTGCCATATTCTTTAAAAAAATATATAATGGATTTAATGGTGCTCCGAGGAATGTTCAAAGTTTCGGATATTTGTTTATAACCCAACCCTGATCTGTACTTCTCCACAACTTTGTCCCTGACCTGTTTGGAGAGCTCCTTGGTCTACATGGTGCTGCTTGCTTGGTGGTGCCCCTTGCTTAGTGGTGTTGCAGCCTCTGGGGCCTTTCAGAACAGGTGTATATATACTAAGATCATGTGACAGATCATGTGACACTTAGATTGCACACAGGTGGACTTTATTTAACTAATTATGTGACTTATAATAATAATAATAATAATAAATAATAATAATAATAATATAATATAATAATAATATTATGAAGGTAATTGGTTGCACCAATAAATCTTATTTAGGGGCTTCATAGCAAAGGGGGTGAATACATATGCACGCACCACTTTTCCGTTATTTATTTTTTTGAATTTTTTGAAACAAGTAATTTTTTGCATTTCACTTCACCAATTTGGACTATTTTGTGTATGTCCATTACATGAAATCCAAATAAAAATCCATTTAAATTACAGGTTGTAATGCAACAAAATAGGAAAAACGCCAAGGGGGATGAATACTTTTGCAAGGCACTGTAATCACAGTATTCCATTCATAAAGCACTTTTCACAATACACAAAATATAACATTTTTATTGAAATGAAATTGTTGTGATAGAATGAAAGCTTCCCTAAATGCACTTTGGCCCAGCTTGAACAAAAAATGTTATTATGTGCCTCGGCTTCTAAATGGTAAAAATCATACAACTATATGAAGATTCATGTGCAGCAGTAGCTGAACTAAAAGAAAACAAGTACATCCTTTAGAGTAGTCAAAAAGCAGGCACAAATGCATTAAAATAAATCAAGTCTTGACAAAGCTGTAAATAGTGCATTCTGAGCATATTAGCATTGGAATAACGAGATACTCATGGTTCATCCATCCATCGACCTATTAATTCACAAGAACAAAAAGACATCTGCTGGAGGGCTGTGCTTCCACCTGTCACTTCTCCATTTTTACACTACATACAAGAGCAGATAGGCTAACACTTTATTTTAATGGTACCTAATATACAATTTCCACAGATGATTATGCCAATACACATCCCTGCTCTTTATCTGTCTTTCACTCTTTCCCTTTGTCTCTCTCTTTGCTTCTCTTTCTCTCTTTTTTTTCTCCCTCTCACCCTGTCTCCCCCTCTCTCTCTAGGGCTGGTCACTCCTGTGTTCCCGAAGTCATCTGCAATCAGCAGATCACTCCTTAAATGAATGAATTACACCGGTCTCAGCACAGCTTGATGGAGCATCTAACATCTATCCACATACCCCTCCAGAAGAACCTCACGACCCCTCCGCCCGCTCCCCGCTCTCCCCTCCTCCCCCCACCCCCTAACATGCCCGGTGAGGTCCCCCTCTCCCCTGGTCTCACACGGGTCACGAGGCCTCGCTAATTGGACATCGATTGGCGGGCCCTCCGATCTTCCCGGAATATCTGGCTCACGCTAATTGAAGAATTAACTTGGGTGTGACTTCAACCTGTAGGGGGAAGAGAGAGAGACACAGACAAATGCTTCAACTTAAATAAATACGATAACACACACGGCAAGGGAGTGTCCTGGCAAACCATGGCTAACACATTCACATGCATGAGCGCACACACGTACCACGCTGTACACACAGGTGTACACTTAGACAGTGAAAACGCTGAAAGGCAAAAACACACACACACCAGAGTCAAACCACAGTTCCTAAGCATTCAACCAAATGTTTGTATAACATAATGAGAAATGTTGTAGTGATGGTTACAAATTGGTTTGCAGAAACCTTTATCACAAGAGTCTTCCCATAAGATAAAAAGGAAAGGAAAGGTTAAGGGGGATACCTCGTCAGTTGTACAACTGAATGCATTTAACTGAAATGTGTCTTCCACATTTAACCCAACCCCTCTGAATCAGAGAGGTGCGGGGGTTGCCTTAATCGACATCCACGTCATCGGCGCCCGGGGAACAGTGGGTTAACTGCCTTTCTCAGGGATAGAACGACAGATTTTTACCTTGTCAGCTCGGGCACGCACACACGACAGACAGACACACATCGGGCACGCACACACACACACACACACACACACACACACACACGTACACACACACACGACTAACAGACACCACCCCCCCCACCCCACCCCCCCCCCCCCACAAGCACACTACACCAGCCTCCACATCACATCAATCACAGCTCCAGACCATAACCCCAAAAACATAGCGCTGCTGTGAGTCCATCTGAAATCATGATGGATTACAACTTCCCAAAGCAATCCCTCCGTCTGCCACCATCATTTAGCTAAAGGCATCAAACTGCCCTGGCCAATACAGGTCTTCCCTCTCTCTCTCTGGACTGGGCTCAGTCTGCAGGACCACTTTTCCTAACCATCAATGCCTGTATTCACAAAGCATCTCAGAGTAGGAGTGCTGATCTAGGATCAGTTTAGCCTTGTAGATCACAATTAGCGAAAATGTGGGGGAACTGATCTTAAATCAGCACTCCTACTCTGAGATACTTTGTGAATTAGGGCCCAGCTCCCTTGCCAATCTTCCCTCTCTCTCCCTCTCTCTGTTGGCTGTCTCCAGGACCACTGTTCCTAACTATCAGATCCTCACATCATCACCCAGGAACAGGGCCTGAAACACAGAGGCATCTAGACCAGGGCTCTAAAACCCTGTTCCTGGGGAGCTACAGTAACCTCCTGTAGGTTTTCACTCCAAACCCAGTTGTAACTTACCTGATTCAGCTTATCAACTGAACGGTAGCTCTCCAGGAACAGGGTTGGAAAGCCCTAATCTAGACAACCTCAATTAAAGGACTATACATGAAAAACTATACATGACCATTTTCAAAAAACGAAAACAAAATTAAAGGCCTTTTATTACTAAATGAATAATAATAATAATCATTGATATATTTTATATAGCACTTTTAATACAGAATCTCAGTCGTTTTAATTGTTTATATATTTTTTAAATTAGGGAGCTGGCAGTTCAAGGGAGATGGTCTTCCACCGCTAGGTGATGATGCAGTTCAGTAAAGGAGTAGCTTGAGTGTAGGTGGTGTCGATGGCCCAGCCAGGGAGTGAGAAACATTCGTCAGACAGGCACGCCCAGAGCTCTTCATCAGGCACCTCTGTCTCTGAAGCTCACAGCTACCTCTCCTCCCTAATAATAATATTAATTTATTACATTTGTAAAGCGCTTTCAATACACAATTATAATCTGTAAGTGCATAAAATAAAATACAAATACAAAAAGCTAATATATATATCAATTTCATAAAAGCAACAATCGAGTCTAGGTGGAAGGGTAGGCCAGCCAATAAAGACAAGTCTTAAGGCCTGCTTTAAAAGCGCCAACAGTCTGAACAGCCCTGAGATTGTCAGGAAGGGAGTTCCAAAGGCTTGGTGAGTGGGAGGAAAAGGCATGCTCCCCCATTGTTTGGAGCCAGGTCCTGGGTGCATGAAGCAGTTTGGCGTAGCTTGACTGTGGGGTGCGTGGAGGTTCATAGGGGGAGAGTAGATCAGACATGTAGGCAGGTCCGATGCCGTTTAGGGCTTTGTAGACCAGGAGGATAATTGTATAGTCAATTATTTGAGGGACAGGTAGACAATGGAGGTCAGCAAGGATAGGGGTGATGTGGGCAGACTTTTTAGTTTCTGTCAGAATCCTTGCAGCACTGTTTTGAATTAGCTGTAATTTATTAATTAAGTTTGCAGGCAGGCCCCCAAGTACTGCAATCCCATAATCAATTATGGAGAAAACGAACGGATAAGCCGTTCTGCGTCAGAATTGGTGAAAGAGGGTCTTAGGCGGGAGATGTTTTTCAGGTGAAAGAATGAAATTTTACCAACGTGACTAATGTGGGCATTGAAGGAGAGAGCAGGGTCGAATTTCACACCCAGGATTGTGATGACTGAGGAGAGGGGGATGATGTGGCCATCTATGGCAGGGGCGGATGCTGCAGGAGTTTGTGATCTGCTGGGGAGTTCATATCAGCATTTCCTCGGTCTTGCTGCTGTTGAGTTGGAGGAAGTTGTTCTGCATCCAAGACTTAACCTCTTCCAGACAGTTGGGCAAGGTTGACAGAGCAGATGTTGTGTCAGGCTTGGTTTTGATGTACACCTGTGTGTTGTCTGAGTAGCAGTGGAATTGGACACCGTGCTGTCTGAAAATGTATACCTTTTTTTGACAGCATCCATGGGCTAGAATTTTGTATATAGAATGTATGACACCAACAAGAATTTTTGAAATATAATTCTAAAATCTTCAGAATTCTGAGATTTTAGGCCAGAATACAGAATTCAAGCCAACATTCCAATCTCATTATGACTCAACAATTAGGCTAGGCTACAACCATAGAATTCAGAATTTGGCTACAACAAGTTCCAAACCAAAGAAAACAACCAGCATATCCATTCACCACACCTTAACTTCTCAAGTGTATACCTTTTTAAATCTTCATAACTAGACAGAAATCGAGGAGGAGAGGTGACACTGAAACAGGTGAGTCAGAAA
>NW_025537058.1:37500-42643 GCF_020615455.1 Coregonus clupeaformis | reverse complement strand
CCAGAAGAAGGTTATGATTAGCATCATCGCTAACGGCTACACAAAGTGTAGACATACGCGCGCACCGCACACATGCACACAGACAGGGGCATTCCTGTGCCGTGCCAGAAAGTTCATGGAAATACGAATCACTGATGCATTTTGTTCATGTCTTATGATTGACTTGGGCAAATGAATGTGTTTTATAACAAGTTGAATAGATTTAGTTGATTTCTTACTAAGTTCAATAAATGTTTGAATATTGTTGCATTTCGGTGTAATGTCTGGATTCCGTGATTCGGTCCGCAACGCCTATTTTATAGGGCCCTAGTCAATGAACTTGTCATAAATCAACATAGGATATGCCCTCTTCCCCCAACAAGACTCAAATATATATATATATATATATATATATATATATATATATATTGAAATGAAGCAAGGGTTGAGCTTCTTCAGTTTGTGTCACAAAGTGGATACGTTTCTGTGTCCCTTTCAGAGTGAGTGACACATTGACTTTATATAGTGTACCAAGAGTTGTTCCCTTGCTTACGGCCATATCAGCCTGAATACGCCCGATCTCGTCCAATCTCGGAAGCTAAGCAGGGTCGGGCCTGGTTAGTACTTGGATGGGAGACCGCCTGGTAATACCAGGTGCTGTAAGCTTTTTGTCCCAGTAGAGCGTGCTCTTGTGTCATGGAGCAACTGCCTTTTATTTATCACCCTAATAATATCATGGATTGTTATTGGACTAAATGCAGTTTGTGTGTGCTGCCCTGCCCTGATCAAATCAAATAATGGACAGTGCGTTTCCTCAAAATATAGGCAGTACATGCAGCCTTTGTTTTTAGTCTAGGAGACAGTCAATGTCTGTAGTCCATTAGGGCACTATAAAATCCCTTCAATGTTTTGCCTGATTCCGTTAATTCCCAAGTTCCCTTTTCTCCGTTTAGATTTCCCGTTGACCGTTTGTCCCTGTTTTGGCAGGTTTTCGCTCTCAAAAGTACACCTTTTTAATAGCAAAACAGCACAATTGGATGTTCTATGTCCACAACAATGTTTAAACCCTATCAGGTGACCATTTGTGGGGTCTGGGAAAAATGTAAGACATTTAGATTTTTGGGTGTAGTTACCCTTAAATGCAAGCGTGCACCAGGAAGAGACCTTTGTTTGGTTAAGCGGTGTTGCTGTAGAACAAATGGCCACTGGAGTGATGCAAATGATCACGGTATAATTCTGCCAGGCAGGCATAGGCTACTTTGTAGTTAACATTTACTTGCGAAGGTTTTGGGGAAAGCCATTCCTTCCCTACCAGAAGAAGGTTATCATTAGCATCATCGCTAACGGCTACACAAAGTGTAGACATACGCGCGCACCGCACACATGCACACAGACAGGGGCATTCCTGTGCCGTTTCAGAAAGTTCATGGAAATACGAATCACTGATGCATTTTGTTCATGTCTTATGATTGACTTGGGCAAATGAATGCGTTTTCTAACAAGTTGAATAGATTTAGTTGATTTCTTACTAAGTTCAATAAATGTTTGAATATTGTTGAATTTCGGTTTAAAGTCTGGATTCCGTGATTCGGTCCGCAACACCTATTTTATAGGGCCCTAGTCAATGAACTTGTCATAAATCAACATAGGATATGCCCTCTTCCCCCCCCCCAACAAGACTCAAATATATATATATATATATATATATATATAGGAAATGTAAGCAAGGGTTGAGCTTCTTCAGTTTGTGTCACAAAGTGGATATGTTTCTGTGTCCCTTTCAGAGTGAGTGACACATTGACTTTATATAGTGTACCAAGAGCTGTTCCCTCGCTTAACGGCCATACCAGCCTGAATACGCCCTTTTTGGAATTTCAGGAAGTGGATGAGCGGCAGGTGTCTGAGTGCTTGAGAGAAGATATCGTTTTTTGGAGGTTTATTTGATTTATAAGTTTGAAAGTTTGTGTGTGATTGTAGTTGATTTTCTTTGAAACTTTTTTGTTATTATCCCCCATCGGCGTGAGCTGTTTGGGGGATATTTATTAAAATAACCGGATGGACAACATGGCGTCAACATCAAGAATACAAACGACGACGAAAGGACAACAGTGAAATCAGAATTTCAAATGAAGAACTGAAGAAAAGAAAGTATGAGAAGGAACTGACGGTGAACGTAGAAATAATTGGAGAAGGGAAAATAACAACGAATGGAATTGCTGAGAGGAATAAGGGAAGTTTGTGGAACAATACTTGGATGTAGAATGAGAGACGGAAATAAGTATGAAATAACAATGTCTCATGTAAAGGGAAAAGAAAGACTAATGGACGGGCTAAAGATAAAGAACTGTCAAATCATGGCTAAAGAGCTAGGGAACGATGAGCTTGTGGTGTCCTTTTTGAACTTGCCTGCATACATTACAGATGGGGAGATATATGAGAAACTAAGAGGCTGGAAAGTGAAGGCGACCACGCCAATCAAGAGGAGGATGTGGCCAGGAACAGACATTGTAGACGGGACGAGATTTTGCAAGGTGAAGTTCACAGACAATGTGCAATCCTTGCCATATTCTACCAAATTTAACACTGTCGAGGGATTTGAATATTTTCGTGTAATCCATGACAATCAAGTGAAGGTATGTAGACTATGTATTCAGCCGGGGCACATACTTAAGGAATGTCCAGAATTCACTTGCCATAAATGCAGTGAACAAGGGCATTATGCCAGAGAATGTTTGAACATAGGTAATGTGTGTGAAATGTGTGACAGACCGAAAGTTAGATGTAGCTGTAAGAAGGGAAAAGATCACTTACTTTTGCAAACAATGGACCTCACTTCTGAGGAAGAGGAGGGGAGTGTGTTTATGGAGGGAGAAAAAGAGAGTGACATGGGGAGTGTGACTTCAGAGACAGTGGCAGATATGCCTGAAGAGCCTGTAATGTCTTCTGGCAAAACACGAGAAACAGTAGGTTTTGAAAGGACTTGTTTTGCTCTGATTATACCTCTGCACACATTAATAATGATTACAGTCGCATCCCTAAATGGTAACAGTTTGAGAAACATGAGCAAATTTGAGCAGGTTTTAGTGTCTGTTAAGGCAGACATGTTGTGTTTTCAAGAGACCAATTGGACAGATTCCAAAATACAGGAGTCACAAAGTGGATACGTTTCTGTATCCCTTTCAGAGTGAGTGACACATTGACTTTATATAGTGTACCAAGAGTTGTTCCCTCGCTTACGGCCATACCAGCCTGAATACGCCCGATCTCGTCTGATCTCGGAAGCTAAGCAGGGTCGGGCCTGGTTAGTACTTGGATGGGAGACCGCCTGGGAATACCAGGTGCTGTAAGCTTTTTGTCCCAGTAGAGCGTGCTCTTGTGTCATGGAGCAACTGCCTTTTATTTATCACCCTAATAATATCATGGATTGTTATTGGAATAAATGCAGTTTGTGTGCTGTCCCGCCCTGCCCTGATCAAATCAAATAATGGACAGTGCGTTTCCCTCAAAATATAGGCAGTACATGCAGCCTTTGTTTTTAGTCTAGGAGACAGTCAATGTCTGTAGTCCATTAGGGCACTATAAAATCCCTTCAATGTTTTGCCTGATTCCGTTAATTCCCAAGTTCCCTTTTCACCGTTTAAATTTCCCCGTTGACCGTTTGTCCCTGTTTTGGCAGGTTTTCGCTTTCAAAAGTACACCTTTTTAATAGCAAAACAGCACAATTGGATGTTCTATGTCCACAACAATGTTTAAACCCTATCAGGTGACCATTTGTGAGGTCTGGGAAAAATGTAAGACATTTAGATTTTGGGGGTGTAGTTACCCTTAAATGCAAGCGTGCACCAGGAAGAGACCTTTGTTTGGTTAAGCGGTGTTGCTGTAGGACAAATGGCCACTGGAGTGATGCAAATGATCACGGTATAATTCTGCCAGGCAGGCATAGGCTACTTTGTAGTTAACATTTACTTGCGAAGGTTTTGGGGAAAGCCATTCCTTCCCTACCAGAAGAAGGTTATCATTAGCATCATCGCTAACGGCTACACAAAGTGTAGACATACGCACGCACCGCACACATGCACACAGACAGGGGCATTCCTGTGCCGTTTCAGAAAGTTCATGGAAATACGAATCACTGATGCATTTTGTTCATGTCTTATGATTGACTTGGGCAAATGAATGCGTTTTCTAACAAGTTGAATAGATTTAGTTGATTTCTTACTAAGTTCAATAAATGTTTGAATATTGTTGCATTTCGGTTTAATGTCTGGATTCCTTGATTCGGTCCGCAACGCCTATTTTATAGGGCCCTAGTCAATGGACTTGTCATAAATCAACATAGGATATGCCCCTCCCCCCCAACAAGACTCAAAATATATATATATATATATATATATATATATATTGGAAATGTAAGCAAGGGTTGAGCTTCTTCA
Organism: Coregonus clupeaformis; assembly: GCF_020615455.1. NCBI lineage: Eukaryota > Metazoa > Chordata > Actinopteri > Salmoniformes > Salmonidae > Coregonus > Coregonus clupeaformis. The sequence goes on along the minus strand of NW_025537058.1, from coordinate 38,231 downwards.
GTTTGTGTCACAAAGTGGATACGTTTCTGTGTCCCTTTCAGAGTGAGTGACACATTGACTTTATATAGTGTACCAAGAGTTGTTCCCTCGCTTACGGCCATACCAGCCTGAATACACCCGATCTCGTCCAATCTCTGGAAGCTAAGCAGGGTCGGGCCTGGTTAGTACTTGGTTGGGAGACCGCCTGGGAATACCAGGTGCTGTAAGCTTTTTGTCCCAGTAGAGCGTGCTCTTGTGTCATGGAGCAACTGCCTTTTATTTATCACCCTAATAATATCATGGATTGTTATTGGACTAAATGCAGTTTGTGTGTGCTGCCCTGCCCTGATCAAATCAAATAATGGACAGTGCGTTTCCCTCAAAATATAGGCAGTACATGCAGCCTTTGTTTTTAGTCTAGGAGACAGTCAATGTCTGTAGTCCATTAGGGCACTATAAAATCCCTTCAATGTTTTGCCTGATTCCGTTAATTCCCAAGTTCCCTTTTCTCCGTTTAGATTTCCCCGTTGACCGTTTGTCCCTGTTTTGGCAGGTTTTCGCTCTCAAAAGTACACCTTTTTAATAGCAAAACAGCACAATTGGATGTTCTATGTCCACAACAATGTTTAAACCCTATCAGGTGACCATTTGTGAGGTCTGGGAAAAATGTAAGACATTTAGATTTTGGGGTGTAGTTACCCTTAAATGCAAGCGTGCACCAGGAAGAGACCTTTGTTTGGTTAAGCGGTGTT
>NW_025537058.1:10000-32500 GCF_020615455.1 Coregonus clupeaformis | reverse complement strand
TCAAAAGTACACCTTTTTAATAGCAAAACAGCACAATTGGATGTTCTATGTCCACAACAATGTTTAAACCCTATCAGGTGACCATTTGTGAGGTCTGGGAAAAATGTAAGACATTTAGATTTTGGGGTGTAGTTACCCTTAAATGCAAGCGTGCACCAGGAAGAGACCTTTGTTTGGTTAAGCGGTGTTGCTGTAGAACAAATGGCCACTGGAGTGATGCAAATGATCACGGTATAATTCTGCCAGGCAGGCATAGGCTACTTTGTAGTTAACATTTACTTGCGAAGGTTTTGGGAAAGCCATTCCTTCCCTACCAGAAGAAGGTTATCATTAGCATCATCGCTAACGGCTACACAAAGTGTAGACATACGCGCGCACCGCACACATGCACACAGACAGGGGCATTCCTGTGCCGTTCCAGAAAGTTCATGGAAATACGAATCACTGATGCATTTTGTTCATGTCTTATGATTGACTTGGGCAAATGAATGCGTTTTCTAACAAGTTGAATAGATTTAGTTGATTTCTTACTAAGTTCAATAAATGTTTGAATATTGTTGAATTTCGGTTTAATGTCTGGATTCCTTGATTCGGTCCGCAACGCCTATTTTATAGGGCCCTAGTCAATGAACTTGTCATAAATCAACATAGGATATGCCCTCTTCCCCCCAACAAGACTCAAATATATATATATATATATATATATATATATATATATATATATTATTGGAAATGTAAGCAAGGGTTGAGCTTCTTCAGTTTGTGTCACAAAGTGGATACGTTTCTGTGTCCCTTTCAGAGTGAGTGACACATTGACTTTATATAGTGTACCAAGAGTTGTTCCCTCGCTTACGGCCATACCAGCCTGAATACGCCCGATCTCGTCCGATCTCGGAAGCTAAGCAGGGTCGGGCCTGGTTAGTACTTGGATGGGAGACCGCCTGGGAATACCAGGTGCTGTAAGCTTTTGTCCCAGTAGAGCGTGCTCTTGTGTCATGGAGCAACTGCCTTTTATTTATCACCCTAATAATATCATGGATTGTTATTGGACTAAATGCAGTTTGTGTGTGCTGCCCTGCCCTGATCAAATCAAATAATGGACAGTGCGTTTCCCTCAAAATATAGGCAGTACATGCAGCCTTTGTTTTTAGTCTAGGAGACAGTCAATGTCTGTAGTCCATTAGGGCACTATAAAATCCCTTCAATGTTTTGCCTGATTCCGTTAATTCCCAAGTTCCCTTTTCTCCGTTTAGATTTCCCCGTTGACCGTTTGTCCCTGTTTTGGCAGGTTTTCGCTCTCAAAAGTACACCTTTTTAATAGCAAAACAGCACAATTGGATGTTCTATGTCCACAACAATGTTTAAACCCTATCAGGTGACCATTTGTGAGGTCTGGGAAAAATGTAAGACATTTAGATTTTGGGGTGTAGTTACCCTTAAATGCAAGCGTGCACCAGGAAGAGACCTTTGTTTGGTTAAGCGGTGTTGCTGTAGAACAAATGGCCACTGGAGTGATGCAAATGATCACGGTATAATTCTGCCAGGCAGGCATAGGCTACTTTGTAGTTAACATTTACTTGCGAAGGTTTTGGGGAAAGCCATTCCTTCCCTACCAGAAGAAGGTTATCATTAGCATCATCGCTAACGGCTACACAAAGTGTAGACATACGCGCGCACCGCACACATGCACACAGACAGGGGCATTCCTGTGCCGTTCCAGAAAGTTCATGGAAATACGAATCACTGATGCATTTTGTTCATGTCTTATGATTGACTTGGGCAAATGAATGCGTTTTCTAACAAGTTGAATAGATTTAGTTGATTTCTTACTAAGTTCAATAAATGTTTGAATATTGTTGAATTTCGGTTTAATGTCTGGATTCCTTGATTCGGTCCGCAACGCCTATTTTATAGGGCCCTAGTCAATGGACTTGTCATAAATCAACATAGGATATGCCCTCTTCCCCCCCAACAAGACTCAAATATATATATATATATATATATATATATATATATATATATATATATATTTTGGAAATGTAAGCAAGGGTTGAGCTTCTTCAGTTTGTGTCACAAAGTGGATACGTTTCTGTGTCCCTTTCAGAGTGAGTGACACATTGACTTTATATAGTGTACCAAGAGTTGTTCCCTCGCTTACGGCCATACCAGCCTGAATACGCCCGATCTCGTCCGATCTCTGGAAGCTAAGCAGGGTCGGGCCTGGTTAGTACTTGGTTGGGAGACTGCCTGGGAATACCAGGTGCTGTAAGCTTTTTGTCCCAGTAGAGCGTGCTCTTGTGTCATGGAGCAACTGCCTTTTATTTATCACCCTAATAATATCATGGATTGTTATTGGACTAAATGCAGTTTGTGTGTGCTGCCCTGCCCTGATCAAATCAAATAATGGACAGTGCGTTTCCCTCAAAATATAGGCAGTACATGCAGCCTTTGTTTTTAGTCTAGGAGACAGTCAATGTCTGTAGTCCATTAGGGCACTATAAAATCCCTTCAATGTTTTGCCTGATTCCGTTAATTCCCAAGTTCCCTTTTCTCCGTTTAGATTTCCCCGTTGACCGTTTGTCCCTGTTTTGGCAGGTTTTCGCTCTCAAAAGTACACCTTTTTAATAGCAAAACAGCACAATTGGATGTTCTATGTCCACAACAATGTTTAAACCCTATCAGGTGACCATTTGTGAGGTCTGGGAAAAATGTAAGACATTTAGATTTTGGGGTGTAGTTACCCTTAAATGCAAGCGTGCACCAGGAAGAGACCTTTGTTTGGTTAAGCGGTGTTGCTGTAGAACAAATGGCCACTGGAGTGATGCAAATGATCACGGTATAATTCTGCCAGGCAGGCATAGGCTACTTTGTAGTTAACATTTACTTGCGAAGGTTTTGGAGAAAGCCATTCCTTCCCTACCAGAAGAAGGTTATCATTAGCATCATCGCTAACGGCTACACAAAGTGTAGACATACGCGCGCACCGCACACATGCACACAGACAGGGGCATTCCTGTGCCGTGCCAGAAAGTTCATGGAAATACGACTCACTGATGCATTTTGTTCATGTCTTATGATTGACTTGGGCAAATGAATGCGTTTTCTAACAAGTTGAATAGATTTAGTTGATTTCTTACTAAGTTCAATAAATGTTTGAATATTGTTGAATTTCGGTTTAATGTCTGGATTCCGTGATTCGGTCCGCAACGCCTATTTTATAGGGCCCTAGTCAATGAACTTGTCATAAATCAACATAGGATATGCCCTCTTCCCCCCAACAAGACTCAAATATATATATATATATATATATATATATAATATTGGAAATGTAAGCAAGGATTGAGCTTCTTCAGTTTGTGTCACAAAGTGGATACGTTTCTGTGTCCCTTTCAGAGTGAGTGACACATTGACTTTATATAGTGTACCAAGAGTTGTTCCCTAGCTTACGGCCATACCAGCCTGAATACGCCCCTTTCTCGTCCGATCTCGGAAGCTAAGCAGGGTCGGGCCTGGTTAGTACTTGGATGGGAGACCGCCTGGGAATACCAGGTGCTGTAAGCTTTTGTCCCAGTAGAGCGTGCTCTTGTGTCATGGAGCAACTGCCTTTTATTTATCACCCTAATAATATCATGGATTGTTATTGGACTAAATGCAGTTTGTGTGTGCTGCCCTGCCCTGATCAAATCAAATAATGGACAGTGCGTTTCCCTCAAAATATAGGCAGTACATGCAGCCTTTGTTTTTAGTCTAGGAGACAGTCAATGTCTGTAGTCCATTAGGGCACTATAAAATCCCTTCAATGTTTTGCCTGATTCCGTTAATTCCCAAGTTCCCTTTTCTCCGTTTAGATTTCCCCGTTGACCGTTTGTCCCTGTTTTGGCAGGTTTTCGCTCTCAAAAGTACACCTTTTTAATAGCAAAACAGCACAATTGGATGTTCTATGTCCACAACAATGTTTAAACCCTATCAGGTGACCATTTGTGAGGTCTGGGAAAAATGTAAGACATTTAGATTTTGGGGTGTAGTTACCCTTAAATGCAAGCGTGCACCAGGAAGAGACCTTTGTTTGGTTAAGCGGTGTTTCTGTAGAACAAATGGCCACTGGAGTGATGCAAATGATCACGGTATAATTCTTCCAGGCAGGCATAGGCTACTTTGTAGTTAACATTTACTTGCGAAGGTTTTGGGGAAAGCCATTCCTTCCCTACCAGAAGAAGGTTATCATTAGCATCATCGCTAACGGCTACACAAAGTGTAGACATACGCGCGCACCGCACACATGCACACAGACAGGGGCATTCCTGTGCCGTGCCAGAAAGTTCATGGAAATACGAATCACTGATGCATTTTGTTCATGTCTTATGATTGACTTGGGCAAATTAAAGATTTTTTTTTTATATATTTTAAATTTTTTTAAAATTATTATTATTTTTTTTATATATTTTTTTTCAATAAATTTTTTTTTTTCAATTTAAAGTTTTATTAAGTTTTCAATCAACCAACCAAACACATTCCACATTCACAGATGTGAATTAAAAAAAATATATATAATAATAATAATAAAAAATTGTTTTATATATGTATATATATATACATACATATATATACCTACATACATACATACATACATACATACATACACACACAAATAATAATTATAACAAAATTTAAATTATAGAACTTGCAGCAGCACTATCAAGGTTCTTATTAGCTATTTCCAGCCTTAGCTGAGATGACGAGCCAATAATTAGTTTTTAGGTTTTACAGCACCTTACACAACACGCATCTGCCCATCTCCCTGATTCCCCCATTCACTCTGTCCAATTTGAAATATAGTTGAGTAGTGGAGACCAGAGTCTATCAAACTTGGGCTGTCTCTTGTGGAGGTCATAAGTGAGCTTTTCAAGAGGGAGAAAGTCAACAATCTGGTCAATCCACATTTTAAATGTAGGAGAAGTATTAGAGGCCCACAATAGAAGAACACATTTCTTAGCAAAGTATGTAATGGTCATGAGCAAATTTTCTCTGTCAGGATCAAGAACAAAGTCCTGCTGGGCATTAAGAAGATAGAGACACGGGGTCATATCAAACTGTACATCTAGTATTTTCTGTGCAGCAGTATGTATAGATTGCCAAAATCTGGCAATCTCTCTGCAGCTCCAAAATACATGCATATAGGTTCCACTTTCAGAGGTACATCTATTACAATTAGGAGAAATGTCTGTTTTCATTTTATGGAGTCTCAGGGGAGTGTAATAAAATTTGTACAAAAATTTGTAATTAGATTCTTTCATTTTTACATTAGTAGAGGAGCAGTATACCCTGTCGCAAACCTCCGCCCATAACTCATCACTGATAGTCAGACCAAGGTCCTTTTCCCATATTATTTTCAAAGGAGTAAAGGAGGATCCTCCTTTCTCAGAAAGGAGTCTATAGATATAGGATATTTTGCCTTTAATGGATTGTGCTGTGACAAGAAGGGTTTCAACTTCATTCAACTGAGTTCTAAACCTCCTCTTGGAAGTAAATGAGGAGATGACATGTCTAATTTGTAGATATTTAAAAAAATGGGATCTTGGCACATTGAATTCATTGCAGAGCTCTTGAAAGGATTTCAGTGTAGTGGTCTTCTGATGAAATAGGTCTGAAAAGGTCCTGATTCCTAGAGTATGCCAAAGATTAAAGTTGGCATCTCTCAGGGCTTTTGGCAAGTCTGGGTTGCCTACTATAGGCGAGTGAGAACATATTTGGGAGGAGATGCCCAAGTATTTCTTACAGTCCCTCCACGCTCGTAGGGTACTGTAAATCACAAATGTTTTGGCTATGTTGCCCACTTCACTAAAGTTATCAATGAATATAGTTGAGCTTAGTGGCAATGAACCACAAGATTGGGCTTCTATCTGGCTCCACGTTGACTCTTGTCTGTTTGTGATCCATGTTAGCATGTTGCGGATTTGGGCAGACCAGTAGTACAATTGAAGGGAGGGAAGGGCAAGACCACCCTTAGATTCAGGTTTCGATAGAGTGGAAAGCTTGATCCTAGGTTTTTTATTGCCCCATATAAATTTGGTGATGCTTTGGTTAATTGTTTTGAAAAAGGAAGCTGGGAGATAGCATGGGAGCATCTGAAATAAATAGTTCAGTCTAGGGAGGATGTTCATACGGATTACATTAATTCTTCCTACTAAGCTAATTGGGAGGGAGATCCAGGTTTGGAGGTTGTTCTTGATTTGATCCAGGAGTGGAAGATAATTCTCTTTGAAAAGCCTATTCAGATCTGGTGTTATGAATATCCCAAGGTATTGAAACCCCTGTGTCTTCCATTGGAATGGGCATAGTGTCTTCATAGAACTGGTGAGTATAATATTGAGAGGGCAGACAGTGGATTTGTTAAAATTAATCTTATAACCTGAAAACGTGCCATACTGAGCAATTGTATCTAAGATGGGAGGAAGGGATTTCTCAGGGTTGGATATGTAGAGCAAGACATCATCCGCGTAAAGCGAAATCTTGTGCTGCAGGCCGCCTGCAGGAACACCCATAATACTTGGATTGCTCCTTATCAACTCTGCCAGAGGCTCCGCCCCCAACAAGTAGAGCAGGGGGGACAGCGAGCACCCTTGTCTTGTGCCCCGTCCCAAAGGGAATCTGTCAGAGTTCAGTCCGTTAGTAGTCACCATGGCATTTGGATGAGAGTATAGTGATTTGATCCATTTAATAAAGTTTGGGCCCATGTTGAACTTCTCTAAGACTGAGAACAGAAAGCTCCACTCCATCCTGTCGAACGCCTTCTCAGCATCCAGTGAAGCCAGCAGGACAGGGGTCTTCTGTGCGTTTACTTGATCAATAATATCAAAAAGACGGCGAATGTTATCAGAAGAGTATCTGTCTCTAATAAATCCCGTCTGGTCCGCTTTTATTATTTTGGGAAGAAGAGTGTTTAGTCTTTTGGCGAGCAATTTGGTGATTATTTTGTAGTCGAAATCCAACAAGCTTATGGGCCGGAAGGAGGAGCAGGATAGGGGATCCTTGTCTTTTTTGAGCAACACTGTAATGCGAGCTGTGTGCATTGAGTCTGGGAGAACTCCGTTTTTGCAAAAATCCTCCAGCATTGGCATGAAAATAGGGCTAAGCTGGGGCCAAAAAGCTTTGTAGAACTCTCTGGGGAATCCATCTGGGCCTGGGGACTTGTTAGGTGGCATGGAGGTAATTGCCTCCAGGATCTCCTCAGGAGTGAAGGGGGAGTTGAGATCTTCTTGGTCGGTCTCTGATAGTTTAGGTAGCGAGATTCCCTCTAGGAAGGAGTGGAGTTCTGCCTCCGTGTGTTTTCTCTCAGAGGTATATAGTTTGCAGTAAAAATCATGAAAAGTTAAATTGATCTTTTTTGGATCATATGTGACCTCATCCTCTGCTGTTCGGATAGCCATAATTGTACGCTCTGACTGCTCTTTTTTTAATTGATAAGCAAGCAATCTACTAGGCCTATTGCTATACTCATGGTATTTCTGTTTAGTAAAGAAAACTTTTTTTTTATCTCCCGAGTATAGTCCAAATTCAGTTTGGCTTTGGCTGCTTTAAGTTGACTCCAGGAGGTGCTGTCTGGGGATTGTTTATGTACTTTTTCACAGCGTTCCAGCTCCCTCTCCAGATCTAGCCTGTGTGCTTCCATTGCTTTTTTCTTAGAGGAAGCATATGCAATTAGATGACCTCTTAGTGTGGCTTTAGCAGCGTCCCACATTGTGGCCGGAGAAACAGGAGAATCTTTGTTGTCTTGTGTGTAGTTGTCTATCCATGTAGTTACCAATGTATGGAATGCTTCGTTTGATAGCATGGAGGTGTTGAATTTCCAGCTCTTTGATCTCGGGATGTTTTTGCAGAGGTCAAAGCGGAGGTGGACAAAGGCGTGATCCGAAAGCGCTATGGGTCCGATTGTACACGTGGCTGAATTTATGAAACTCTTTGGGATAAAAATGTAATCTATACGGGAGTAGGTGTTATGGACATTAGAGTAGTATGTATAGTCCATAGCTGAGCTATTAGTCTCTCTCCAGATATCTATCAGTCCCATCTCTTTAGTAAGAGAGTTCAACATCTTTGCAGATCTAGGATTTGTGGTGGTGATTTGAGATGATTTGTCTAGGGTTGGGTTCAGGGTACAATTAAAATCTCCGGCCAACACTCCAAAGGAAACACAATGCTCATTGAACAGAGTTATCATTTTCGACATAAAAGCAGGAGTATCTGTGTTAGGGGCGTATATGTTTAAGATAGTAATTGGTTGCCCATACAGTGACCCAGTTATCAAGATAAATCTCCCCTCCGGATCAGATATGTTTTTGTCAATTATGAATGGAACATTCTTATGGATAAGTATTGCTGTACCTCTACTGTTGGATTTGAAAGATGAGAAATACACCTGTCCCACCCAAGCTCTGCGGAGTTTGGCATGTTCAGCATCACAGAGGTGTGTCTCTTGCAATAGCGCGATGTCTGCTTTTTCCTTTTTTAGAGCACATAGTATCTTTTTCCGTTTTATTGCATGGCCTAGACCGTGGCAGTTCCATGTCAATAGATTTAAGGTACTAGTCATCATCATCGAACAGTAATCGAACTTTAGTGCAAGTCATCTCTGGGTAAAGGTGGATCGTAGTTACAGCTGCGTTCACATAAAAGGAAAATAAATGGTTTACATAAAATAACAATCTCTGAACACCCCAGCCGAGTTCCCAAACAACTCGACATATCCCGTTGGATCTATTACCTCCCCGCTCAGTCACAATTCTGTGTTCCAACAAAAAAAAAGTCCGGGAACAGTTAGCAACGCACAACGTCTCCCCCTCCCCACCAAAGAAATGCCTCATCCTCTCCGCCCGCATTGAGTAACTGACAACGTAGCCCCCGTCCAGACCACATTAAGAAAGGGAGAAAATAAAATCAATAGCCCAGCCTACATACAGTAGGCCTAAGTTATAATATGGGGCCTATCCCTCTCAGCTAAAGGAACATAAATATAGATTGGACGGCTATAATGAAATTTAGCAGGGCGGTGGGTCTTTGGATATCGGCTATATGTTGTCTTACCTCCTTTAGTAATAACAGTAATCGCATTAATCGCATTTAGTCAATGGTCCATTTCTCATTGACCGGGGTTGTCTTTCAAAAACGTTTCGCCTCTTCGGGAGTTTTGAAGTGTCGCAGGGCTCCTTGGTGAAGAATCCTGAGCTCGTTTGGGTATTTGAATCCCCTAAAGATGCCTCGGTCAATGGAGCATTTCTTCACCTCGTCAAACTCTCGGCGCTTTCGGCGTATTCCAGCTGACAGGTCCTGGAGTAAGGTGAGTTTGGCGTTTCCCACTGTAATGGTGTTGGTTTTCGCCGCCTGTAGGACTCGTTCCTTGTCGGTGAATCTCAGGAAACGTATGGTGATTGGGCGCGGTGGTTGTCTGGCTGCTGGTGGGGGCCTCAGTGCTCGGTGAGCTCTCTCGAGTTCTATGGGCCTGTCGGTGGACAGGTGGAGCCACTCGGGAAGTTTGTCTTGCAGGTAGCGGATCAGTGGCATGTTTCCCTCTTCTTTTTCGCCCAGATTTAATAGAACACAATTATTCCTTCGCCCCCTGTTTTCCAGGTCCTCTGTTTTCTCTTCCAGCTGCTCTATTTTTTTTTTAGCATATGCTATTGTTTCCATGGCGTCTGTCAATAAGTTTTCCGTGGATAGGATTCGCCCCTCTGCCTCGTCCAGGCGCCCCGCGTTTATGGTTATCTTGTTGTTTATGTCAGGCAAGGCATTTTCCAGGATTGTCACCTTGCCCCCTATCGCACTGAGCTGAGCGTTAATGGCATCTAGTTTAGTGTTGAGTTCTGTACGTTGGGATCTCAGCTCAGAAAAGATGTCTTCGACAGAGTGCGAGGTTGGCATTCGTTGGGCCTCGGGGGACGGGTCCTCTTTCTCCTGGCTAATGGCGCTAGCTTTTTCTGAAGCTAGCTGCTTCTTGGAGGCTTTTTCCGTCGCTAGTACTCGAGTCCGGGTAAAAATGTCCCCTGTAGTGTTGCCTTTTGAAGCCGCCATGACTTTTTGACTAAAGCTAAATGAGTTTAAACTTGAAGTGGAGGTAAGATTAGGAATTGGAAACTACTTGTGCGGAGCTCCTAGTTCATGCGGCCATCTCGTTCAAGGGTCACGTGATCCCTCTCTCATTAATGTGTTTTCTAACAAGTTGAATAGATTTAGTTGATTTCTTACTAAGTTCAATAAATGTTTGAATATTGTTGCATTTCGGTTTAATGTCTGGATTCCGTGATTCGGTCCGCAACGCCTATTTTATAGGGCCCTAGTCAATGAACTTGTCATAAATCAACATAGGATATGCCCTCTTCCCCCCCAACAAGACTCAAATATATATATATATATATATATATATATATATATATTGGAAATGTAAGCAAGGGTTGAGCTTCTTCAGTTTGTGTCACAAAGTGGATACGTTTCTGTGTCCCTTTCAGAGTGAGTGACACATTGACTTTATATAGTGTACCAAGAGTTGTTCCCTCGCTTACGGCCATACCAGCCTGAATACGCCCGATCTCGTCCGATCTCGGAAGCTAAGCAGGGTCGGGCCTGGTCAGTACTTGGATGGGAGACCGCCTGGGAATACCAGGTGCTGTAAGCTTTTGTCCCAGTAGAGCGTGCTCTTGTGTCATGGAGCAACTGCCTTTTATTTATCACCCTAATAATATCATGGATTGTTATTGGACTAAATGCAGTTTGTGTGTGCTGCCCTGCCCTGATCAAATCAAATAATGGACAGTGCGTTTCCCTCAAAATATAGGCAGTACATGCAGCCTTTGTTTTTAGTCTAGGAGACAGTCAATGTCTGTAGTCCATTAGGGCACTATAAAATCCCTTCAATGTTTTGCCTGATTCCGTTAATTCCCAAGTTCCCTTTTCTCCGTTTAGATTTCCCCGTTGACCGTTTGTCCCTGTTTTGGCAGGTTTTCGCTCTCAAAAGTACACCTTTTTAATAGCAAAACAGCACAATTGGATGTTCTATGTCCACAACAATGTTTAAACCCTATCAGGTGACCATTTGTGAGGTCTGGGAAAAATGTAAGACATTTAGATTTTGGGATGTAGTTACCCTTAAATGCAAGCGTGCACCAGGAAGAGACCTTTGTTTGGTTAAGCGGTGTTGCTGTAGGACAAATGGCCACTGGATTGATGCAAATGATCACGGTATAATTCTGCCAGGCAGGCATAGGCTACTTTGTAGTTAACATTTACTTGCGAAGGTTTTGGGGAAAGCCATTCCTTCCCTACCAGAAGAAGGTTATCATTAGCATCATCGCTAACGGCTACACAAAGTGTAGACATACGCGCGCACCGCACACATGCACACAGACAGGGGCATTCCTGTGCCGTTTCAGAAAGTTCATGGAAATACGAATCACTGATGCATTTTGTTCATGTCTTATGATTGACTTGGGCAAATGAATGCGTTTTCTAACAAGTTGAATAGATTTAGTTGATTTCTTACTAAGTTCAATAAATGTTTGAATATTGTTGAATTTCGGTTTAATGTCTGGATTCCGTGATTCGGTCCGCAACGCCTATTTTATAGGGCCCTAGTCAATGAACTTGTCATAAATCAACATAGGATATGCCCTCTCCCCCCCAACAAGACTCAAATATATATATATATATATATATATATATATATATTTATGGAAATGTAAGCAAGGGTTGAGCTTCTTCAGTTTGTGTCACAAAGTGGATACGTTTCTGTGTCCCTTTCAGAGTGAGTGACACATTGACTTTATATAGTGTACCAAGAGTTGTTCCCTTTCTTACGGCCATACCAGCCTGAATACGCCTGATCTCGTCCGATCTCGGAAGCTAAGCAGGGTCGGGCCTGGTTAGTACTTGGATGGGAGACCGCCTGGGAATACCAGGTGCTGTAATCTTTTGTCCCAGTAGAGCGTGCTCTTGTGTCATGGAGCAACTGCCTTTTATTTATCACCCTAATAATATCATGGATTGTTATTGGACTAAATGCAGTTTGTGTGTGCTGCCCTGCCCTGATCAAATCAAATAATGGACAGTGCGTTTTCCTCAAAATATAGGCAGTACATGCAGCCTTTGTTTTTAGTCTAGGAGACAGTCAATGTCTGTAGTCCATTAGGGCACTATAAAATCCCTTCAATGTTTTGCCTGATTCCGTTAATTCCCAAGTTCCCTTTTCTCCGTTTAGATTTCCCCGTTGACCGTTTGTCCCTGTTTTGGCAGGTTTTCGCTCTCAAAAGTACACCTTTTTAATAGCAAAACAGCACAATTGGATGTTCTATGTCCACAACAATGTTTAAACCCTATCAGGTGACCATTTGTGAGGTCTGGGAAAAATGTAAGACATTTAGATTTTGGGGTGTAGTTACCCTTAAATGCAAGCGTGCACCAGGAAGAGACCTTTGTTTGGTTAAGCGGTGTTGCTGTAGAACAAATGGCCACTGGAGTGATGCAAATGATCACGGTATAATTCTGCCAGGCAGGCATAGGCTACTTTGTAGTTAACATTTACTTGCGAAGGTTTTGGGGAAAGCCATTCCTTCCCTACCAGAAGAAGGTTATCATTAGCATCATCGCTAACGGCTACACAAAGTGTAGACATACGCGCGCACCGCACACATGCACACAGACAGGGGCATTCCTGTGCCGTTCAGAAAGTTCATGGAAATACGAATCACTGATGCATTTTGTTCATGTCTTATGATTGACTTGGGCAAATGAATGTGTTTTCTAACAAGTTGAATAGATTTAGTTGATTTCTTACTAAGTTCAATAAATGTTTGAATATTGTTGCATTTCGGTTTAATGTCTGGATTCCGTGATTCGGTTCGCAACGCCTATTTTATAGGGCCCTAGTCAATGAACTTGTCATAAATCAACATAGGATATGCCCTCTTCCCCCAACAAGACTAAAATATATATATATATATATATATATATTTGGAAATGTAAGCAAGGGTTGAGCTTCTTCAGTTTGTGTCACAAAGCGGATACGTTTCTGTGTCCCTTTCAGAGTGAGTGACACATTGACTTTATATAGTGTACCAAGAGTTGTTCCCCTCGCTTACGGCCATACCAGCCTGAATACGCCCGATCTCGTCCGATCTCGGAAGCTAAGCAGGGTCGGGCCTGGTCAGTACTTGGATGGGAGACCGCCTGGGAATACCAGGTGCTGTAAGCTTTTGTCCCAGTAGAGCGTGCTCTTGTGTCATGGAGCAACTGCCTTTTATTTATCACCCTAATAATATCATGGATTGTTATTGGACTAAATGCAGTTTGTGTGTGCTGCCCTGCCCTGATCAAATCAAATAATGGACAGTGCGTTTCCCTCAAAATATAGGCAGTACATGCAGCCTTTGTTTTCAGTCTAGGAGACAGTCAATGTCTGTAGTCCATTAGGGCACTATAAAATCCCTTCAATGTTTTGCCTGATTCCGTTAATTCCCAAGTTCCCTTTTTCTCCGTTTAGATTTCCCCGTTGACCGTTTGTCCCTGTTTTGGCAGGTTTTCGCTCTCAAAAGTACACCTTTTTAATAGCAAAACAGCACAATTGGATGTTCTATGTCCACAACAATGTTTAAACCCTATCAGGTGACCATTTGTGAGGTCTGGGAAAAATGTAAGACATTTAGATTTTGGGGTGTAGTTACCCTTAAATGCAAGCGTGCACCAGGAAGAGACCTTTGTTTGGTTAAGCGGTGTTGCTGTAGGACAAATGGCCACTGGATTGATGCAAATGATCACGGTATAATTCTGCCAGGCAGGCATAGGCTACTTTGTAGTTAACATTTACTTGCGAAGGTTTTGGGGAAAGCCATTCCTTCCCTACCAGAAGAAGGTTATCATTAGCATCATCGCTAACGGCTACACAAAGTGTAGACATACGCGCGCACCGCACACATGCACACAGACAGGGGCATTCCTGTGCCGTTTCAGAAAGTTCATGGAAATACGAATCACTGATGCATTTTGTTCATGTCTTATGATTGACTTGGGCAAATGAATGCGTTTTCTAACAAGTTGAATAGATTTAGTTGATTTCTTACTAAGTTCAATAAATGTTTGAATATTGTTGAATTTCGGTTTAATGTCTGGATTCCGTGATTCGGTCCGCAACGCCTATTTTATAGGGCCCTAGTCAATGAACTTGTCATAAATCAACATAGGATATGCCCTCTCCCCCCCCCCCCCAACAAGACTCAAATATACAGTGGGGAAAAAAAGTATTTAGTCAGCCACCAATTGTGCAAGTTCTCCCACTTAAAAAGATGAGAGAGGCCTGTAATTTTCATCATAGGTACACGTCAACTATGACAGACAAAATGAGAAAAAGAATCCAGAAAATCACATTGTAGGATTTTTAATGAATTTATTTGCAAATTATGGTGGAAAATAAGTATTTGGTCACCTACAAACAAGCAAGATTTCTGGCTCTCACAGACCTGTAACTTCTTCTTTAAGAGGATCCTCTGTCCTCCACTCATTACCTGTATTAATGGCACCTGTTTGAACTTGTTATCAGTATAAAAGACACCTGTCCACTACCTCAAACAGTCACACTCCAAACTCCACTATGGCCAAGACCAAAGAGCTGTCAAAGGACACCAGAAACAAAATTGTAGACCTGCACCAGGCTGGGAAAACTGAATCTGCAATAGGTAAGCAGCTTGGTTTGAAGAAATCAACAGTGGGAGCAATTATTATGAAATGGAAGACATACAAGACCACTGATAATCTCCCTCGATCTGGGGCTCCACGCAAGATCTCACCCCCGTGGGGTCAAAATGATCACAAGAACAGTGAGCAAAAATCCCAGAACCACACGGGGGACCTAGTGAATGACCTGCAGAGAGCTGGGACCAAAGTAACAAAGCCTACCATCAGTAACACACTACGCCGCCAGGGACTCAAATCCTGCAGTGCGCTCTGCTTAAGCCAGTACATGTCCAGGCCCGTCTGAAGTTTGCTAGAGTGCATTTGGATGATCCAGAAGAGGATTGGGAGAATGTCATGGTCAGATGAAACCAAAATAGAACTTTTTGGTAAAAACTCAACTCGTCGTGTTTGGAGGACAAAGAATGCTGAGTTGCATCCAAAGAACACCATACCTACTGTGAAGCATAGGGGTGGAAACATCATGCTTTGGGGCTGTTTTTCTGCAAAGGGACCAGGACGACTGATCCGTGTAAAGGAAAGAATGAATGGGGCCATGTATTGTGAGATTTTGAGTGAAAACCTCCGTCCCATCAGCAAGGGCATTGAAGATGAAACGTGGCTGGGTCTTTCAGCATGACAATGATCCCAAACACACCGCCCGGGCAACGAAGGAGTGGCTTCGGCAGAAGCATTTCAAGGTCCTGGAGTGGCTCTAGCCAGTCTCCAGATCTCAACCCCATAAAAAGTCTTTGGAGGGAGTTGAAAGTCTGTGTTGCCCAGCGACAGCCCCAAAACATCACTGCTCTAGAGGAGATCTGCATGGAGGAATGGGCCAAAATACCAGCAACCGTGTGTGAAAACCTTGTGAAGACTTACAGAAAAAGTTTGACCTGTGCCATTGCCAACAAAGGGTATATAACAAAGTATTGAGAAACTTTTGTTATTGACCAAATACTTATTTTCCACCATAATTTGCAAATAAATTCATTAAAAATCCTACAATGTGATTTTCAGGATTTTTTTTTCTCATTTTGTCTGTCATAGTTGACGTGTACCTATGATGAAAATTACAGGCCTCTCTCATCTTTTTAAGTGGGAGAACTTGCACAATTGGTGGCTGACTAAATACTTTTTTTCCCCACTGTATATATATATATATCTATATATATATTGGAAATGTAAGCAAGGGTTGAGCTTCTTCAGTTTGTGTCACAAAGTGGATACGTTTCTGTGTCCCTTTCAGAGTGAGTGACACATTGACTTTATATAGTGTACCAAGAGTTGTTCCCTTTCTTACGGCCATACCAGCCTGAATACGCCTGATCTCGTCCCGATCTCGGAAGCTAAGCAGGGTCGGGCCTGGTTAATACTTGGATGGGAGACCGCCTGGGAATACCAGGTGCTGTAAGCTTTTGTCCCAGTAGAGCGTGCTCTTGTGTCATGGAGCAACTGCCTTTTATTTATCACCCTAATAATATCATGGATTGTTATTGGACTAAATGCAGTTTGTGTGTGCTGCCCTGCCCTGATCAAATCAAATAATGGACAGTGCGTTTCCCTCAAAATATAGGCAAGACATGCAGCCTTTGTTTTTAGTCTAGGAGACAGTCAATGTCTGTAGTCCATTAGGGCACTATAAAATCCCTTCAATGTTTTGCCTGATTCCGTTAATTCCCAAGTTCCCTTTTCTCCGTTTAGATTTCCCCGTTGACCGTTTGTCCCTGTTTTGGCAGGTTTTCGCTCTCAAAAGTACACCTTTTAATAGCAAAACAGCACAATTGGATGTTCTATGTCCACAACAATGTTTAAACCCTATCAGGTGACCATTTGTGAGGTCTGGGAAAAATGTAAGACATTTAGATTTTGGGGGTGTAGTTACCCTTAAATGCAAGCGTGCACCAGGAAGAGACCTTTGTTTGGTTAAGCGGTGTTGCTGTAGAACAAATGGCCACTGGAGTGATGCAAATGATCACGGTATAATTCTGTCAGGCAGGCATAGGCTACTTTGTAGTTAACATTTACTTGCGAAGGTTTTGGGGAAAGCCATTCCTTCCCTACCAGAAGAAGGTTATCATTAGCATCATCGCTAACGGCTACACAAAGTGTAGACATACGCGCGCACCGCACACATGCACACAGACAGGGGCATTCCTGTGCCGTACAGAAAGTTCATGGAAATACGAATCACTGATGCATTTTGTTCATGTCTTATGATTGACTTGGGCAAATGAATGTGTTTTCTAACAAGTTGAATATATTTAGTTGATTTCTTACTAAGTTCAATAAATGTTTGAATATTTTTGCATTTCGGTGTAATGTCTGGATTCCGTGATTCGGTTCGCAACGCCTATTTTATAGGGCCCTAGTCAATGAACTTGTCATAAATCAACATAGGATATGCCCTCTTCCCCCCCCCCCAACAAGACTAAAATATATATATATATATATATTGGAAATGTAAGCAAGGGTTGAGCTTCTTCAGTTTGTGTCACAAAGCGGATACGTTTCTGTGTCCCTTTCAGAGTGAGTGACACATTGACTTTATATAGTGTACCAAGAGTTGTTCCCTCGCTTACGGCCATACCAGCCTGAATACGCCCGATCTCGTCCGATCTCGGAAGCTGAGCAGGGTAGGGCCTGGTCAGTACTTGGATGGGAGACCGCCTGGGAATACCAGGTGCTGTAAGCTTTTTGTCCCAGTAGAGCGTGCTCTTGTGTCATGGAGCAACTGCCTTTTATTTATCACCCTAATAATATCATGGATTGTTATTGGACTAAATGCAGTTTGTGTGTGCTGCCCTGCCCTGATCAAATCAAATAATGGACAGTGCGTTTCCCTCAAAATATAGGCAGTACATGCAGCCTTTGTTTTTAGTCTAGGAGACAGTCAATGTCTGTAGTCCATTAGGGCACTATAAAATCCCTTCAATGTTTTGCCTGATTCCGTTAATTCCCAAGTTCCCTTTTCTCCGTTTAGATTTCCCCGTTGACCGTTTGTCCCTGTTTTGGCAGGTTTTCGCTCTCAAAAGTACACCTTTTAATAGCAAAACAGCACAATTGGATGTTCTATGTCCACAACAATGTTTAAACCCTATCAGGTGACCATTTGTGAGGTCTGGGAAAAATGTAAGACATTTAGATTTTGGGATGTAGTTACCCTTAAATGCAAGCGTGCACCAGGAAGAGACCTTTGTTTGGTTAAGCGGTGTTGCTGTAGGACAAATGGCCACTGGATTGATGCAAATGATCACGGTATAATTCTGCCAGGCAGGCATAGGCTACTTTGTAGTTAACATTTACTTGCGAAGGTTTTGGGGAAAGCCATTCCTTCCCTACCAGAAGAAGGTTATCATTAGCATCATCGCTAACGGCTACACAAAGTGTAGACATACGCGCGCACCGCACACATGCACACAGACAGGGGCATTCCTGTGCCGTTTCAGAAAGTTCATGGAAATACGAATCACTGATGCATTTTGTTCATGTCTTATGATTGACTTGGGCAAATGAATGCGTTTTCTAACAAGTTGAATAGATTTAGTTGATTTCTTACTAATAAGTTCAATAAATGTTTGAATATTGTTGAATTTCGGTTTAATGTCTGGATTCCGTGATTCGTTCCGCAACGCCTATTTTATAGGGCCCTAGTCAATGAACTTGTCATAAATCAACATAGGATATGCCCTCTCCCCCCCCCCCCCAACAAGACTCAAATATACAGTGGGGAAAAAAGTATTTAGTCAGCCACCAATTGTGCAAGTTCTCCCACTTAAAAAGATGAGAGAGGCCTGTAATTTTCATCATAGGTACACGTCAACTATGACAGACAAAATGAGAAAAAGAATCCAGAAAATCACATTGTAGGATTTTAATGAATTTATTTGCAAATTATGGTGGAAAATAAGTATTTGGTCACCTACAAACAAGCAAGATTTCTGGCTCTCACAGACCTGTAACTTCTTCTTTAAGAGGATCCTCTGTCCTCCACTCATTACCTGTATTAATGGCACCTGTTTGAACTTGTTATCAGTATAAAAGACACCTGTCCACTACCTCAAACAGTCACACTCCAAACTCCACTATGGCCAAGACCAAAGAGCTGTCAAAGGACACCAGAAACAAAATTGTAGACCTGCACCAGGCTGGGAAAACTGAATCTGCAATAGGTAAGCAGCTTGGTTTGAAGAAATCAACAGTGGGAGCAATTATTATGAAATGGAAGACATACAAGACCACTGATAATCTCCCCCTCGATCTGGGGCTCCACGCAAGATCTCACCCCGTGGGGTCAAAATGATCACAAGAACAGTGAGCAAAATCCCAGAACCACACGGGGGGACCTAGTGAATGACCTGCAGAGAGCTGGGACCAAAGTAACAAAGCCTACCATCAGTAACACACTACGCCGCCAGGGACTCAAATCCTGCAGTGCGCCCTGCTTAAGCCAGTACATGTCCAGGCCCGTCTGAAGTTTGCTAGAGTGCATTTGGATGATCCAGAAGAGGATTGGGAGAATGTCATATGGTCAGATGAAACCAAAATAGAACTTTTTGGTAAAAACTCAACTCGCGTGTTTGGAGGACAAAGAATGCTGAGTTGCATCCAAAGAACACCATACCTACTGTGAAGCATAGGGGTGGAAACATCATGCTTTGGGGCTGTTTTTCTGCAAAGGACCAGGACGACTGATCCGTGTAAAGGAAAGAATGAATGGGGCCATGTATTGTGAGATTTTGAGTGAAAACCTCCGTCCATCAGCAAGGGCATTGAAGATGAAACGTGGCTGGGTCTTTCAGCATGACAATGATCCCAAACACACCGCCTGGGCAACGAAGGAGTGGCTTCGTAAGAAGCATTTCAAGGTCCTGGAGTGGCCTAGCCAGTCTCCAGATCTCAACCCCCATAAAAAAGTCTTTGGAGGGAGTTGAAAGTCTGTGTTGCCCAGCGACAGCCCCAAAACATCACTGCTCTAGAGGAGATCTGCATGGAGGAATGGGCCAAAATACCAGCAACCGTGTGTGAAAACCTTGTGAAGACTTACAGAAAAAGTTTGACCTGTGCCATTGCCAACAAAGGGTATATAACAAAGTATTGAGAAACTTTTTGTTATTGACCAAATACTTATTTTCCACCATAATTTGCAAATAAATTCATTAAAAATCCTACAATGTGATTTTCAGGATTTTTTTTCTCATTTTGTCTGTCATAGTTGACGTGTACCTATGATGAAAATTACAGGCCTCTCTCATCTTTTTAAGTGGGAGAACTTGCACAATTGGTGGCTGACTAAATACTTTTTTTCCCCACTGTATATATATATATATCTATATATATATTGGAAATGTAAGCAAGGGTTGAGCTTCTTCAGTTTGTGTCACAAAGTGGATACGTTTCTGTGTCCCTTTCAGAGTGAGTGACACATTGACTTTATATAGTGTACCAAGAGTTGTTCCCTTTCTTACGGCCATACCAGCCTGAATACGCCTGATCTCGTCCGATCTCGGAAGCTAAGCAGGGTCGGGCCTGGTTAATACTTGGATGGGAGACCGCCTGGGAATACCAGGTGCTGTAAGCTTTTTGTCCCAGTAGAGCGTGCTCTTGTGTCATGGAGCAACTGCCTTTTATTTATCACCCTAATAATATCATGGATTGTTATTGGACTAAATGCAGTTTGTGTGTGCTGCCCTGCCCTGATCAAATCAAATAATGGACAGTGCGTTTCCCTCAAAATATAGGCAAGACATGCAGCCTTTGTTTTTAGTCTAGGAGACAGTCAATGTCTGTAGTCCATTAGGGCACTATAAAATCCCTTCAATGTTTTGCCTGATTCCGTTAATTCCCAAGTTCCCTTTTCTCCGTTTAGATTTCCCCCGTTGACCGTTTGTCCCTGTTTTGGCAGGTTTTCGCTCTCAAAAGTACACCTTTTTAATAGCAAAACAGCACAATTGGATGTTCTATGTCCACAACAATGTTTAAACCCTATCAGGTGACCATTTGTGAGGTCTGGGAAAAATGTAAGACATTTAGATTTTGGGGTGTAGTTACCCTTAAATGCAAGCGTGCACCAGGAAGAGACCTTTGTTTGGTTAAGCGGTGTTGCTGTAGAACAAATGGCCACTGGAGTGATGCAAATGATCACGGTATAATTCTGTCAGGCAGGCATAGGCTACTTTGTAGTTAACATTTACTTGCGAAGGTTTTGGGGAAAGCCATTCCTTCCCTACCAGAAGAAGGTTATCATTAGCATCATCGCTAACGGCTACACAAAGTGTAGACATACGCGCGCACCGCACACATGCACACAGACAGGGGCATTCCTGTGCCGTGCCAGAAAGTTCATGGAAATACGAATCACTGATGCATTTTGTTCATGTCTTATGATTGACTTGGGCAAATGAATGTGTTTTCTAACAAGTTGAATATATTTAGTTGATTTCTTACTAAGTTCAATAAATGTTTGAATATTTTTGCATTTCGGTGTAATGTCTGGATTCCGTGATTCGGTTCGCAACGCCTATTTTATAGGGCCCTAGTCAATGAACTTGTCATAAATCAACATAGGATATGCCCTCTTCCCCCCCAAACAAGACTAAAATATATATATATATATATATATATATATATATATATATATATATATATATATATTGGAAATGTAAGCAAGGGTTGAGCTTCTTCAGTTTGTGTCACAAAGTGGATACGTTTCTGTGTCCCTTTCAGAGTGAGTGACACATTGACTTTATATAGTGTACCAAGAGTTGTTCCCTTGCTTACGGCCATACCAGCCTGAATACGCCCGATCTCGTCAGATCTCGGAAGCTAAGCAGGTTTAGGGCTGGTTAGTACTTGGATGGGGGACCACCTTGGAATACCAGTTGCTGTAAAAGCATGTAAGAAGCTATGACGTGGACTGATAATCTGTGTTATATGCTGAGATGTGAAGATGTGAAATATGAAGCTATGATATGTAAAAATAAGCTGTGAAGCTATGTGATGTGAAATATGAAGCTATGATATGTAAAAATAAGCTGTGAAGCTATGAGATGTGAAGATGTGATGTGAAATATGAAGCTATGATATGTAAAAATAAGCTGTGAAGCTATGAGATGTGAAGATGTGATGTGAAATATGAAGCTATGATATGTAAAAATAAGCTGTGAAGATGTGATGTGAAATATGAAGCTATGATATGTAAAAATAAGCTGTGAAGCTAAAAAAAAATTCGCCCGATCTCGGAAGCTGAGCAGGGTAGGGCCTGGTCAGTACTTGGATGGGAGACCGCCTGGGAATACCAGGTGCTGTAAGCTTTTTGTCCCAGTAGAGCGTGCTCTTGTGTCATGGAGCAACTGCCTTTTATTTATCACCCTAATAATATCATGGATTGTTATTGGACTAAATGCAGTTTGTGTGTGCTGCCCTGCCCTGATCAAATCAAATAATGGACAGTGCGTTTCCCTCAAAATATAGGCAGTACATGCAGCCTTTGTTTTTAGTCTAGGGAGACAGTCAATGTCTGTAGTCCATTAGGGCACTATAAAATCCCTTCAATGTTTTGCCTGATTCCGTTAATTCCCAAGTTCCCTTTTCTCCGTTTAGATTTCCCCGTTGACCGTTTGTCCCTGTTTTGGCAGGTTTTCGCTCTCAAAAGTACACCTTTTAATAGCAAAACAGCACAATTGGATGTTCTATGTCCACAACAATGTTTAAACCCTATCAGGTGACCATTTGTGAGGTCTGGGAAAAATGTAAGACATTTAGATTTTGGGATGTAGTTACCCTTAAATGCAA
>NW_025537058.1:0-5000 GCF_020615455.1 Coregonus clupeaformis | reverse complement strand
CAATCTCTCTGCAGCTCCAAAATACATGCATATAGGTTCCACTTTCAGAGGTACATCTATTACAATTAGGAGAAATGTCTGTTTTCATTTTATGGAGTCTCAGGGGAGTGTAATAAAATTTGTACAAAAATTTGTAATTACCGTATTTTCCGCACTATAAGGCGCACTTAAAAGCCTTTCATTTTCTCAAAAAACGACAGTGCGCCTTATAATCCGGAGCGCCTTATGTATGGATCAATTGGTTAATTGGTTGATCCATACTGGTTGTACACGGCGCTCAAGGTGCTCTGTCAAAAATGTTTCAGTATGAAAACCAATAAAAACAATTTAATAATAATGAAATGTTTCAGTACGACTGGTAAACTACAAAGCCGCACCACTTGCAGCATTACGTGTAGCCAGTACACACCGGTATTGTGCTTACTCACAGTCCCACACCACTTGTGTGTGTATAAAGACCCCCAAAATGGCACCTTTCAAGAGACACGCTTACGACGCAGAGTTCAAGCTCAAGGCTGTCGGTCATGCAGTAGAATATGGGAATAGAGCAGCAGCGAGAGAATTCAACATTAATGAATCAATGGTACGGAAATGGAGGGAAGCAAGAAGATGACCTGCGCCAAGTAAAGAAGACTAAACAGAGTTTCCATGGGAACAAAAGCGAGATGGCCACAGTTAGAGGACAACTCGAACAGTGGGTTGTTGAACAGAGAGCAGCAAGTAGAAGCGTCTCTACAGTCACTATTCGAATGAAGGCAACAGCGCTAGCACGGGACATGACAATCGATGAATTTCGAGGCGGTCCTTCTTGGTGCTTTCGTTTTATGAAAAGACGTAATCTCCCATCCGCATCACGAACTACCGTCTCGGAGCAACTGCCAAAAGATTACCAAGAAAAGCTGGTCACTTTCCGCGCATACTGCAAAAAATAAGATCACTGAAAAGAAGATCCGCCAGAGCACATCACCAACATGGACGAGGTTCCACTCACCTTTGATATTCCCGTGAACCGCACTGTGGAGAAAACGGGGACCAGTACGGTGTCTGTACGTACCACAGGGAATGAGAAGTCATCCTTCACTGTAGTTCTCGCCTGCCAGGCTAATGGCCAGAAACTTCCACCCATGATTATTTTCCAAGAGGAAGACCTTGCCAAAAGATAACTTTCCAGCCGGCGTCGTCATCAAAGCTAGCCCCGAAGGGATGGATGGATGAGGAAAAGATGAGTGAGTGGCTGAGAGAAATTTACGTCAAGAGACCGGGTGGCTTTTTCCACACAGCTCCGTCCCTATTGATCTACGACTCAATGCGCGCCACATATCACCGATGCTGTCAAAAAAACAAGTGAAGCAAACTAATTCGGAGCTTGCCGTCATTCCGGTGGATTAACTAAAGAACTCCAGCCGCTAGATATTGGGTGTCAACAGGGCGTTCAAAGCTAGACTGCGAGCTAAGTGGGAGCAGTGGATGACAGAAGGCGAACACACGTTCACCAAGACGGGAGACAGCGCCGGGCGACTTACGCCACTATCTGCCAATGGATCGTGGATGCCTGGGCTGATATATCGGTCTCAACTGTGGTCAAAGCTTTTCCGAAGGCAGGAATAATATCTGAACTGCCAGGCAACAGCAGCGACACTGACTCGGATATGACGAGAGGGAGCCGGGCAGGTTGGATGCCGTGAGTCGCCCAACTGTTCGAATTCGGACACTGAAGAAGAAGAATTCGAGGGGGTTCGTGGATGGGGAATGAACTGAAAAAGTGGAGCTTTACGTAGTTATATGTAACTGAACAATGTTGAGTTATGCACTAACGTTTGATTTAGTGGTATCAGACTGTTTCTTTTACTACGTGTTTACTGAATCAGGGGAAAGGTTCCCCTCCACGTTTGGGAGAAGAGTGAGCAAGGCTGGGAGATATTGTTAATATGCACATTAACGTTTGAACAACATTACCATGGAGTGAACGGAGTTGTCAGAACGCTATAAAGTTTGACTTTATCTGACTGTTTTGTTGACATTCCTTTTAGCACAGCTCCATCTAGTGGATGCATAACGCAACCCCAGTCAATTCGTTTGACTACAGTATCTTCTATTCTATGCGCCTTATAATCCGGTGCGCCCTATATATGAAAACAGTTCTAAAATAGGCCATTCATTGAAGGTGCGCCTTATAATCGGCGCGCCTATATAGTGCGGAAAATACGGTAGATTCTTTCATTTTACATTAGTAGAGGAGCAGTATACCCTGTCGCAAACCTCCGCCCATAACTCATCACTGATAGTCAGACCAAGGTCCTTTTCCCATATTATTTTCAAAGGAGTAAAGGAGGATCCTCCTTTCTCAGAAAGGAGTCTATAGATATCAGGATATTTTGCCTTTAATGGATTGTGCTGTGACAAGAAGGGTTTCAACTTCATTCAACTGAGTTCTAAACCTCCTCTTGGAAGTAAATGAGGAGATGACATGTCTAATTTGTAGATATTTAAAAAATGGGATCTTGGCACATTGAATTCATTGCAGAGCTCTTGAAAGGATTTCCAGTGTAGTGGTCTTCTGATGAAATAGGTCTGAAAAGGTCCTGATTCCTAGAGTATGCCAAAGATTAAAGTTGGCATCTCTCAGGGCTTTTGGCAAGTCTGGGTTGCCCTACTATAGGCGAGTGAGAACATATTTGGGAGGAGATGCCCAAGTATTTCTTACAGTCCCTCCACGCTCGTAGGGTACTGTAAATCACAAATGTTTTGGCTATGTTGCCCACTTCACTAAAGTTATCAATGAATATAGTTGAGCTTAGTGGCAATGAACCACAAGATTGGGCTTCTATCTGGCTCCACGTTGACTCTTGTCTGTTTGTGATCCATGTTAGCATGTTGCGGATTTGGGCAGACCAGTAGTACAATTGAAGGGAGAAGGGCAAGACCACCCTTAGATTCAGGTTTCGATAGAGTGGAAAGCTTGATCCTAGGTTTTTTATTGCCCCATATAAATTTGGTGATGCTTTGGTTAATTGTTTTGAAAAAAGGAAGCTGGGAGATAGCATGGGAGCATCTGAAATAAATAGTTCAGTCTAGGGAGGATGTTCATACGGATTACATTAATTCTTCCTACTAAGCTAATTGGGAGGGAGATCCAGGTTTGGAGGTTGTTCTTGATTTGATCCAGGAGTGGAAGATAATTCTCTTTGAAAAGCCTATTCAGATCTGGTGTTATGAATATCCCAAGGTATTGAAACTCTGTGTCTTCCATTGGAATGGGCATAGTGTCTTCATAGAACTGGTGAGTATAATATTGAGAGGGCAGACAGTGGATTTGTTAAAATTAATCTTATAACCTGAAAACGTGCCATACTGAGCAATTGTATCTAAGATGGGAGGAAGGGATTTCTCAGGGTTGGATATGTAGAGCAAGACATCATCCG
Organism: Coregonus clupeaformis; assembly: GCF_020615455.1. Classification (NCBI taxonomy): domain Eukaryota; kingdom Metazoa; phylum Chordata; class Actinopteri; order Salmoniformes; family Salmonidae; genus Coregonus; species Coregonus clupeaformis. The sequence goes on along the minus strand of NW_025537058.1, from coordinate 1,578 downwards.
CGTAAAGCGAAATCTTGTGCTGCAGGCCGCCTGCAGGAACACCCATAATACTTGGATTGCTCTTATCAACTCTGCCAGAGGCTCCCTTCCTAACAAGTAGAGCAGGGGGACAGCGAGCACCCTTGTCTTGTGCCCCGTCCCAAAGGGAATCTGTCAGAGTTCAGTCCGTTAGTAGTCACCATGGCATTTGGATGAGGTATAGTGATTTGATCCATTTAATAAAGTTTGGGCCCATGTTGAACTTCTTAAGACTGAGAACAGAAAGCTCCACTCCATCCTGTCGAACGCCTTCTCAGCATCCAGTGAAGCCAGCAGGACAGGGGTCTTCTGTGCGTTTCTGATCAATAATATCAAAAAGACGGCCGAATGTTATCAGAGAGTATCTGTCTCTAATAAATCCGTCTGGTCCGCTTATTATTTTGGGAAGAAGAGTGTTTAGTCTTTTGGCGAGCAATTTGGTGATTATTTTGTAGTCGAAATCCAACAAACTTATGGGCCGGAAGGAGGAGCAGGATAGGATCCTTGTCTTTTTGAGCAACACTGTAATGCGAGCTGTGTGCATTGAGTCTGGGAGAACTCCGTTTTTGCAAAAATCCTCCAGCATTGGCATGAAAATAGGCTAAGCTGGGGCCAAAAGCTTTGTAGAACTCTCTGGGGAATCCATCTGGGCCTGGGGACTTGTTAGGTGGCATGGAGGTAATTGCCTCCAGGATCTCCTCAGGAGTGAAGGGGGAGTTGAGATCTTCTTGGTCGGTCTCTGATAGTTTAGGTAGCGAGATTCCCTCTAGGAAGGAGTGGAGTTCTGCCTCCGTGTGTTTTCTCTCAGAGGTATATAGTTTGCAGTAAAAATCATGAAAAGTTAAATTGATCTTTTTGGATCATATGTGACCTCATCCTCTGCTGTTCGGATAGCCATAATTGTACGCTCTGACTGCTCTTTTTTAATTGATAAGCAAGCAATCTACTAGGCCTATTGCTATACTCATGGTATTTCTGTTTAGTAAAGAAAACTTTTTTATCTCCCGAGTATAGTCCAAATTCAGTTTGGCTTTGGCTGCTTTTAAGTTGACTCCAGGAGGTGCTGTCTGGGGATTGTTTATGTACTTTTTCACAGCGTTCCAGCTCCCTCTCCAGATCTAGCCTGTGTGCTTCCATTGCTTTTTTCTTAGAGGAAGCATATGCAATTAGATGACCTCTTAGTGTGGCTTTAGCAGCGTCCCACATTGTGGCCGGAGAAACAGGAGAATCTTTGTTGTCTTGTGTGTAGTTGTCTATCCATGTAGTTACCAATGTATGGAATGCTTCGTTTGATAGCATGGAGGTGTTGAATTTCCAGCTCTTTGATCTCGGGATGTTTTTGCAGAGGTCAAAGCGGAGGTGGACAAAGGCGTGATCCAAAGCGCTATGGGTCCGATTGTACACGTGGCTGAATTTATGAAACTCTTTGGGATAAAAATGTAATCTATACGGGAGTAGGTGTTATGGACATTAGGAGTAGTATGTTATAGTCCATAGCTGAGCTATTAGTCTCTCTCCAGATATCTATCAGTCCCATCTCTTTAGTAAGAGAGTTCAACA
>NW_025537057.1:15000-42673 GCF_020615455.1 Coregonus clupeaformis | reverse complement strand
TTCTGGAACTTTGAGCTCCACTAGTTGGCTCAGATGTTCTGGAACACATACACACACACACAGACACACACATACACACACACACACACACACACACACATACACACACACACACACTACTAGCCTAGCCCAGACTCTATTCATCCCTAAAGGAGCTTAGCTCTTTTAGCCTAATACACTTTCATTCTGGCTGTGCACATGTGTGTGTGTGTGTATTATGTAATATGGGAGATTATGCTGGAGTGACTTCATTAACACAGTAGGATAATCGCTCTTCCCCTCTCCCCCTTGGTCCTAACCCATCTATGCAGATATGTAGACCCCTCCCCTTGGTCCTAACCCCATCTATGCAGATCTGTAGACCCCTCCCCCATGGTCCTAACCCATCTATGCAGATATGTGAGCCCTCCCCCTTGGTCCTAAACCATCTATGCAGATCTGTAGACCCCTCCCCCTTGGTCCTAACCCATCTATGCAGATCCGTAGACCCTCCCCTTGGTCCTAACCCCATCTATGCAGATCTGTAGACCCCTCCTCTTGGTCCTAACCCATCTATGCAGATCTGTAGACCCTCCCCTTGGTCCTAACCCATCTATGCAGATCTGTAGACCCCCTCCCCTTGGTCCTAACCCATCTATGCAGATCTGTGAGCCCCCTCCCCCTTGGTCCTAACCCATCTATGCAGATCTGTAGACCCCTCCCCCTTGGTCCTAACCCATCTATGCAGATCTGTAGACCCCTCCCCTTGGTCCTAACCCATCTATTCAGATCTGTAGACCCTTCCCCCTTGGTCCTAACCCATCTATGCAGATCTGTAGACCCCTCCCCCTTGGTCCTAACCCATCTATCTGTAGAGTCTATGGTTATAAGCTAGGCATGGACACGGTTAATCAAATATCCGGATATCCGAAGGTACGTTAGTATTCGACTACTTGAGTGAGTGTTAATTTTTTGAGAATAATTTTGTTGTTGGCCTATTTTAACAATGAAAAAAGCTTTGTCTAAATTAAATGAAATTACCTTTATGACATGTTTTGACCTACAAGGACATACCATGACATTTGAAAGTCTTAATTGAACGAAACAATACAATTTTGATTGTGTATTTTGTAACGGTGCTTTTAGCTTCCGCTGCACTACTGCTGGACGGTTAGCTTCCCAGGCTGCCGACATCGCTATGCTATTTCCCCCACTTCAACTGGCAATTACAGACACTCACCTAACAGAGTTTCCACAGTACCGGACACAGATCAATGCAAAACACTCAACAGATATTTATTTTTTTATAACAGAATCAGATCTATCATGGGGCGAAAATCTTTATTTCTCTTTTGCTGTTGTTATCCAAACTATGGGAGAAAAGCAGCGTTTCCGCTGTTTACCTCTGCCATGTTCATTTGCGTCACTCTGATTGGTCAAGAGTCAATAACAACAAAAAATAATACATATATTTATTTTTGTAAGAATTCGGATATCCCAAAAAAAAAGGTCATGATATAATTTGAATACTAAAATAATTTCAAATGCCTATTCCTAGTATAAGCAGTGTAGTGGTGGAGCTTCCACCATATTCCTTCCAACTTACAAATCTGCATAAACAAAGGGTTAGCAGCAAGGGGGGATGGGTAGTGAGCGATTTGGGACTGCCGGCTATGAGCCTGCTGTCTCTTAAGCAACCAGGTCACACCAGATCAACTTCAGCGTTAGTCTAGGAGCAACGTGAGCACCTATTACCATCTAGTAGGGAGATGCCTTCAATACCGTCCACTAGGGGCAACGTGAGCACCTATTACCATCTAGTAGGGAGATGTCTTCAATACCGTCCACTAGGGGCAACGTGAGCACCTATTACCATCTAGTAGGGAGATGCCTTCAATACCGTCCACTAGGGGCAACGTGAGTAACCATTACCATCTAGTAGGGAGATGCCTTCAATACCGTCCACTAGGGGCAACGTGAGCACCTATCACCATCTAGTAGGGAGATGCCTTCAATACCGTCCACTAGGGGCATCGTGAGCACGTATTACATTTTTACATTTTAGTCATTTCGCGACGCTCTTATCCAGAGCGACTTACAGTTAGTGAGTGCATACATTTTTTCATGCTGGCCCCCTGTAGAATCAAACCCACAACCCTGGCGCTGCAAGCGCCATGCTCTACCAACTGAGCTACACGGGACCTAGTATTACATTCTAGTAGGGAGATGCCTTCAATGCCCAGTCCACTAGGGGCAACGTGAGCACCTATTACCATCTAGTAGGGAGATGTCTTCAATACCGTCCACTAGGGGCAACGTGAGCCCTCATTACCATCTAGTAGTGAGATGCCTTCATACCGTCCACTAGGGGCAACGTGAGCCCTCATTACCATCTAGTAGGGGAGATGCCTTCAATACCGTCCACTAGGGGCAACGTGAGCACCTATTACCATCTAGTAGGGAGATGTCTTCAATACCGTCCCACTAGGGGGCAGCGTGAGTACCTATTACCATCTAGTAGGGAGATGCCTTCAATACCGTCCACTAGGGGCATCGTGAGCACGTATTACATTTTTACATTTTAGTCATTTCGCAGACGCTCTTATCCAGAGCGACTTACAGTTAGTGAGTGCATAAATTTTTTCATACTGGCCCCCCGTGGGAATCAAACCCACAACCCTGGCGTTGCAAGCGCCATGCTCTATCAACTGAGCTACACGGGACCTAGTATTACATTCTAGTAGGGAGATGTCTTCAATACCGTCCACTAGGGGCAACGTGAGCACCTATTACCATCTAGTAGGGAGATGCCTTCAATACCGTCCACTAGGGGCAACGTGAGCACCTATTACCATCTAGTAGGGAGATGCCTTCAATACCGTCCACTAGGGGCAGCGTGAGTAACTATTACCATCTAGTAGGGAGATGCCTTCAATACCGTCACTAGGGGCAACGTGAGTAACCATTACCATCTAGTAGGGAGATGCCTTCAGTACCGTCCACTAGGGGCAACGTGAGTAACCATTACCATCTAGTAGGGAGATGCCTTCAATACCGTCCACTAGGGGCAACGTGAGTAACCATTACCATCTAGTAGGGAGATGCCTTCAATACCGTCCACTAGGGGCAACGTGAGCACCTATTGCCATCTAGTAGGGAGATGCCTTCAATACCGGCCCACTAGGGGCAACGTGAGCACCTATTACCATCTAGTAGGGAGATGCTTTCAATACCGTCCACTAGGGGCAACGTGAGTAACCATTACCATCTAGTAGGGAGATGGGGATAGAGGAAGGGCTTAACCTCTTAAATGTAATGGCAGAATGTAGATTTCCGCCTAAATAGACATACCCAAAAGCAATTGTTATTCATGTGTAACTACATGATTCTGACATGCAAAAACTTGGTATATTTGGAAAGAAGACATCTGGGAGATGACGAGGAAATGATCACGCTCCGGCTCTGACGATCGCAGGTTCAATCCCAGTGCTAGGCAAAAAATTGTTTAACCCTTTAATCCCAAACCTTAACCCTTGCTTTAAGCAGTCAGAATGAATGCCTTAACTTTAAGCATCAGTTGTCCGAGCACCTTACCGATCACTGCACCTGTACACAGCCCATCTGAAATTATCCCACCCAACTACCTCATCCCCATATTGTTATTTAATTTGCTCATTTGCACCCCAGTATCTCTATTTGCACATCATCTCTATCATTCCAGTGTTAATACTAATTGTAATTATTTTGCACTATAGCCTATTTATTGCCTTACCTCCATAACTTGCTACATTTGCACACACTGTATATATATCTGTAAGTCGCTCTGGATAAGAGCGTCTGCTAAATGACCAATAAAAATAAAATAAAAAAATATATATATATATATTTTCTCTTGTATTTTTGACTTTATGTTTTGTTTTACCCCATATGTAACTCTGTGTTGTTGTTGTTTTTATCGCACTGCTTTGCTTTATCTTGGCCAGGTCGCCAGTTGTAAATGAGAACTTGTTCTCAACTGGCTTACCTGGTTAAATAAAGGTATATATATATATTTTTTTTATATACTTAACCGTCAAGTTTTTTCTGTTTTAACCCTTTAATCCCAAACTTTAACCATTATCTTAACCAGTCGGAATTAATGCCTTAACTTAACTGTCAAAATGTTCCTTTTCCCCTCCCCCTTCTGGTATGATACTCATCTGCATTACAACACAGGGACTTGGCACGCTGGTCTGAAACGCTGTACAACCAGCTGTCTACGCTAATGCTAGCATGCTAAATATGGCCTGCAATCGTAGCTTATTGAAAGTGAAAGGAAGATGGAGTCGCTGTGGGCCGCACCATCAGTCCTGTTGGTGTTTAGTAGCTAGCTGGTGGTGTTTTCTCTCTCTATTAATATTGAGGCTAACCTTAGGAGATGTTACGGAGGAGGAGCACCCGGTAATAATAGCTATGATGGATTCTCACCTGGACGCTCTAAGTGTGTGTGTGTGTGTGTGCGTGTGCGTGTGTGTGCGCGCGCGTGTGTGCGTGCGCGTGCGTGTGTTTGCGTGTGTGTGTGTGTGTGCGTGTGCGTGTGCGTGCGTGCGTGCGTGCGTGCGTGTGTGTGTGCGTGCGTGCGTGTGCGTGTGCGTGTGCGTGTGCGTGTGTGTGTGTGTGTGCGTGTGTGTGTGTGTGTGTTAGAGATCGCCATGAGTAATTGGCCCTCCTGTAGGTCAGTTGGTAGAGGATGGCGCTTGCAACGCAAGTGGTTGTGGGTTCGATTCCCACAGGGGGACAGTATGAAAAATGTATGCACTCACTAATAGTAAGTCTCTCTGGATAAGAGCGTCTGCTGAATGACTCAAATGTAAAATGTAATTGAGTACTCGAACAAAGCTCGATCATTAACCAGAGATCATTGTTGTTTTTTAATACTGTAAAACTATTTGGTGGAATGTGCTTTGTGGCTGCCCGAACGGGTAAGTGAAATGTTGTCTTGAAGACGACGTTAATGTGCTTTGACTCTAGTGTTCCATTTGTGCATTTGCGGGGCACAACAAAAAAGAAACCATGCCAAGCGTCACACAGTTCTTCCCCCTAAATTCCCTTTCCCCTCTGTGTCTCTTTCACTCAAATGCGTTCCGACCGCTCCCTCTACACACGCCTGCTGAGTGCTCACCCAAGCTCCCGTTAGGCCTACAGAAATAAATGCCTGTACAAATGGATCTAACTGATGGGATACACAAGCTACATTCCTTGCCAAATGACGACAGTTTTATCACAAATTCAAAATGGACTGGTTGATTGAAGTAGGAAGATGTGTTCTAACAACGAGCTGCAGTTTTGGAATAATTACGTCCCGTCTATTTTCCACTTAAGCTACTTTGCGAACTGCTAGCGCCATTTAGAATTAGCCTCGGCTATAAACCCCCCTAAACATAGACAGGTTAGTTAGCCTCGGCTATAAACCCCCCTAAACATAGACAGGTTAGTTAGCCTCGGCTATAAACCCCCCTTAACATAGACAGGTTAGTTAGCCTCGGCTATAAACCCCCCTAAACATAGACAGGTTAGTTAGCCTCGGCTATAAACCCCCCTAAACATAGACAGGTTAGTTAGCCTCGGCTATAAACCCCCTTAACATAGACAGGTTAGTTAGCCTCGGCTATAAACCCCCCTTAACATAGACAGGTTAGTTAGCCTGCTATAAACCCCCCTAAACATAGACAGGTTAGTTAGCCTCGGCTATAAACCGCTGCTTAACATAGACAGGTTAGTTAGCCTCGGCTATAAACCCCCCTTAACATAGACAGGTTAGTTAGCCTCGGCTATAAACCCCTAAACATAGACAGGTTAGTTGGCCTCGAGCTATAAACCGCTGCTTAACATAGACAGGTTAGTTAGCCTCGGCTATAAACCCCCATACATAGACAGGTTAGTTAGCCTCGGCTATAAACCCCCTTAACATAGACAGGTTAGTTAGCCTCGGCTATAAACCGCTGCTTAACATAGACAGGTTAGTTAGCCTCGGCTATAAACCCCCCTTAACATAGACAGGTTAGTTAGCCTCGGCTATAAACCCCCCTTAACATAGACAGGTTAGTTAGCCTCGGCTATAAACCCACCTTAACATAGACAGGTTAGTTAGCCTCGGCTATAAACCCCCCTAAACATAGACAGGTTCCACACTGAAAATATGCAAAAACAGTGTTTCCACCGAACCAGCTACAGACAACAGATAACATGGAAAGCAGCAAAACACAGGGAGGGAATTGTTCATCCATTTAGAAAAATCCAAAGAACTGACAGTATAAACTAAATTGAACGTCTGTTTATCAAAAATAAGACAGATTTTGGTTTGTAACCCTGACATTATTTTCTTTCAACTGGCCAAATTGAGCCCCGTTCCAAATGATCCCTCTTTGAGTGTAACTGTACCAGTCACAAGATGCGCATCACTTCGCACTGGCGATGTTTTTCATTTGGACAAATATTCTGTTCTATTTCATTCTGTTACATTACATCATGTTTTGTTCCTATAAAATAGGTGTGTCTTGACTGGGATAAGGGCTCGGGACATATGAGCGTCTTGTCTCCTAAATGAACAAAACAAGACTATGTCGTTGCACAGCCACAGGCTTCTACAAGCAATCACCACTGCTGAGGTTACAGCCTTTTGGAAGATTGTGTTTCAACGATTATACACTGAGTGTACAAAACATTAGGAACACCTGCTCTTTCCATGACAGACTGAGCAGGTGAAAGCTATGATCCCTTATTGATTAAATTCCCTTCAATCAGTGTAGATGAAGGGGAGGAGACAGGTTAAAGAAGGATTTTTAAGCCTTGAGAATTGAGATTGTGTATGTGTGCCATTCAGAGGGTGAATGGGCAAGACAAGTGATTTAAGTGCCTTTGAACGGGTTATGGTAGTAGGTGCCAGGCGCACCGGTTTGAGTGTGTCAAGAACTGCAACGCTGCTGGGTTTTTCACGCTAAAAAATGTCCCGTGTGTATCAAGAATGGTGCACCACCCAAAGGACATCCAGCCAACTTGACACAACTGTGGGAATAATTGGAGTCAACATGGGCCAGCATCCCTGTGGAACGCTTTCGACACCTTGTAGAGTCCATGCCCCGACGAATTGAGGCTGTTCTGAGGGCAAAAGGGGGTGGAACTCAATATTAGGAAGGTGTTCCTAATGTTTTGTACACTCAGTGTATATGGATGTTTTATAAATCCACATATAACAGTTGTAGATTATATTCAAGTTGGGTTTTCCCCTCTCCTCACTTTTCTTAGACAAAGCAAGGGCTTTTTCCCTCACTGCGTCTCTGCTGCGTCTCTGCTGCGTCTCTTTTGCGTCTCTGCTGCGTCTCTGCTGCGTCTCTGCTGCGTCTCTTCTGCGTCTCTGCTGAGTCTCTGCTGCGTCTCTGCTGCGTCTCCTCTGCGTCTCTGCTGCGTCTCTGCTGCGTCTCTGCTGCGTCTCTGCTGCGTCTCCTCTGCGTCTCTGCTGCGTCTCTGCTGCGTCTCTGCTGCGTCTCTGCTGCGTCTCCTCTGCCTCTCCTCTGCGTCTCTGCTGCGTCTCTGCTGCGTCTCTGCTGCGTCTCTGCTGCGTCTCTGCTGCGTCTCCGCTGCGTCTCTGCTGCGTCTCTTCTGCGTCTCTGCTGCGTCTCTGCTGCGTCTCCTCTGTGTCTCTGCTGAGTCTCTGCTGCGTCTCTGCTGCGTCTCCTCTGTGTTTCTGCTGAGTCTCTGCTGTGTCTCCTCTGCGTCTCTGCTGAGTCTCCTCTGCGTCTCTGCTGAGTCTCTGCTGCGTCTCTGCTGCGTCTCTGCTGCGTCTCCTCTGCGTCTCTGCTGCGTCTCTGCTGCGTCTCTGCTGCGTCTCTGCTGCGTCTCCTCTGCGTCTCTGCTGCGTCTCTGCTGCGTCTCCGCTGCGTCTCCTCTGCGTCTCTGCTGAGTCTCTGCTGCGTCTCCTCTGCGTCTCTGCTGCGTCTCCTCTGCGTCTCCTCTGCGTCTCCTCTGCGTCTCTGCTGCGTCTCCTCTGCGTCTCTGCTGCGTCTCCTCTGCGTCTCCTCTACGTCTCTGCTGCGTCTCCTCTGCATCTCTGCTGCATCTCCTCTGCGTCTCCTCTGCGTCTCTGCTGCGTCTCTGCTGCGTCTCCTCTGCGTCTCTGCTGCGTCTCCTCTGCGTCTCTGCTGCGTCTCTGCTGCGTCTCTGCTGCGTCTCTGCTGCGTCTCTGCTGCGTCTCTGCTGCGTCTCCTCTGTGTCTCTTCTGCGTCTCTGCTGCTTTGTTGTCAACACCAGTGTAAATGAATAGCCTACTGGTTAAATAGGGAAATAGGGAAAGGTACGGATGTTTTCTAGAAATCAGCTCATCAGGCTTGGGTCGGACCGGGTTCGAATTTTCAGACCCGACGAGAACTCTTATTCCTGTTTGTGTGTTTGTGTGTTTGTGTGTGTGTGTGTGTGTGTGTGTGTGTGTGAGAACAAATAACGTGGCCATGTGTTGTGTTGACCCTCCTGTAATGAATGGCCACTCTCCTAAAGGTCCATTCATCTCTTTTATTGGCCTCATTGTTGAGGACAAATTAACGTTGTGAGTTGAGGCTACTAATACTGACGGTTATGGATGGGACACACACACACACATACACACACACACACACACAGTTCTGCCCTGTTGTGTCCATGGTGATGTATCGGGTGTTACTGGATCCGCCAGCTACACAATGGGGTGTGGAACCTGGGACAGGTCTGTGTCTGTGAGGCTACTTGAAAGAACGCCAGAAGGAAGAGGAAGAGAGATGGGATGATGGGAGGGAGGATGGGGGGGGGGATGGATGGGGAGGGAGGGAGGATGGGCTGGAAGGGAGGGGAGGGAGGGAGGGAGGGAGGATGGGGAGGGAGGGAGGAGGGAGGATGGGCTGGAAGAGAAGCTGGGGGAGGGAGGAAGGGAGGATGGGGAGGGAGGCTGGAAGAGAGGATGGGGAGGGAGGCTGGAAGGGAGGATGGGGAGGAGGGAGGGAGGATGGGGAGGGAGGATGGGGGGGATTGGCTGGAAGGGGAGGATGGGGAGGGAGGGAGGATGGGGAGGGAGGCTGGAAGAGTGGATGGGGAGGGAGGAGGGAGGATGGGGAGGGAGGGAGGATGGGCTGGAAGGGGGATGGGGAGGGAGGCTGGAAGGGAGGATGGGGGAGGAGGGAGGATTGGCTGGAAGGGTGGATGGGGAGGGAGGCTGGAAGGGGGGATGGGGGGAGGGAGGGAGGGAGGGAGGATTGGCTGGAAGGGAGGATGGGGAGGGAGGGAGGGAGGATTGGCTGGAAGGAAGGATGGGGAGGGAGGCTGGAAGGGAGGATGGGGAGGGAGGGAGGGAGGATGGGCTGGAAGGGAGGCTGGGGAGGGAGGAAGGGAGGATGGGGAGGGAGGCTGGGAGGGAGGATGGGGAGGGAGGGAGGATGGGCTGGAAGGGGGGCTGGGGAGGAAGGGTGGTAGAGAGGGAGAGAGACGCTGACGTTTTGTCTTACTTTAATCAACACAAACCCCTCCTCACCAGCCGAACAGACAGCCCCCCTGAGCCCCCATACCTCCTGAAACATCTCCACAGTGTTGATCATTTTATAAAACGCATTCTCAACCTTAAGATGTGCAGAGACCAGCCCTTTAAATAATATGGGTGTTATGAATTACGGGGGTTTTCGTACCTGACTGTGTCACCCCAGATCAGTCACATATTGTTAAGGTTGTTATGAGTGGATGTGCTCCTGTACATTAAGACTGTGATTCAGAGCAGGTGGATGTAACAGAAACATGAAGACTACCACAGAGATAAACTGCAGCGCTGGAAACAATGCCGCAACTGTCAAAACACTGCATACTCCTCCTTTCTCCTCCCCGACCTGCATGGGGCCAGAGGCTGCATCGAGCTGTTTCAGGTCCCCAGATCTACAGGATGTTATTGTTATAAATCTCTAGCATTAAAGGATGGAGGGAGGCAGATGAACCTGACTTGGCAGACCTGGGACGTGAACAGTCAGCGCTACAGAGAGGAACAGATAGGAAGAAGGAGAGAAGGAGAGAAGAGAGAGAGAGAGAGCCCTTTATGGAACACAAAGCCTTCACTATTTCATCCTGGAATATCCAAGGCCTGAGATCATCTGCCTTTGGCCTAAAGAGCAGGAACATGGACTTCACCAAATAAATCGGAAATACAGACATTGTCATCCTACAAGAAACATGGTATAGAGGAGACGGACCCACTGGTTGCCCTCTAGGTTATAGAGAGCTGGTAGTACCATCCACCAAACTACCAGGTGTGAAACAGGGAAGGGACTCCGGGGGTATGCTAATTTGGTATAGAGCAGACCTAACTCACTCTATTAAATTAATCAAAACAGGAACATTTTACATTTGGCTCGAAATTCAAAAGGAAATTATCTCAACAGAGAAAAATGTCCTCCTGTGTGCTACCTATACCCCCCCCCACCCACTAGAATCCCCATACTTTAATGAAGACAGCTTCTCCATCCTGGAGGGGGAAATCAATTATTTCCAGACCCAGGGACATGTACTAGTCTGTGGCGACCTCAATGCCAGAACTGGACAAGAACCTGACACCCTCAGCACACAGGGGGACAAACGCCTACCTGGAGGTGACAGCATTCCCTTCCCGATATGCCCCCCTAGACACAACTACGACAACATAACCAACAAAAACGGGTCACAACTCCTGCAGCTCTGTCGCACGCTGGGTCTGTACATAGTCAATGGTAGGCTTCGAGGGGACTCCTATGGTAGGTACACCTACAGCTCATCTCTTGGCAGTAGTACTGTAGACTACTTTATCACTGACCTCAACCCAGAGTCTCTCAGAGCGTTCACAGTCAGCCCACTGACACCCCTATCAGACCACAGCAAAATCACAGTCTATTTGAACAGAGCAATACTCAATAATGAGGCATCAAAGCCAAAGGAACTGAATAATATTAAGAAATGCTATAGATGGAAGGAAAGTAGTGTCGAAACATACCAAAAAACAATTAGGCAACAACAAATTCAATACCTTTTAGACAACTTCCTGGACAAAACGTTCCACTGTAATAGTGAAGGTGTAAACTTGGCAGTAGAAAACCTAAACAGTATATTTGACCTCTCAGCTTCCCTATCAAATCTAAAAATCTCTAACAGAAAACCGAAGAAAAGTAACAACAGTGACAAATGGTTTGATGAAGAATGCAAAAACCTAAGAAAGAAATTGAGAAACCTATCCAACCAAAAACATAGAGACCCAGATAACCTGAGCCTACGCCTTCACTATGGTGAATCACTAAAACAATACAGAAATACACTACGGAAAAAGAAGGAACAGCATGTCAGAAATCAGCTCAATGTAATTGAAGAATCCATAGACTCTAACCACTTCTGGGAAAATTGGAAAACACTAAACAATCAACAACACGAAGAGCTATCTATCCAAAACGGAGATGTATGGGTAAACCACTTCTCCAATATTTTTGGCCCTATAACAAAAATATACATGATCAAATGCAAATCTTATAATCAACTATTAAAGACTACCAGAACCCACTGGATTCTCCAATTACATTGAATGAACTACAGGACAAAATACAAACCCTCCAACCCAAAAAGGCCTGTGGTGTTGATGGTATCCTCAATGAAATGATAAAATATACAGACCACAAATTCCAATTGGCTATACTTAAAGTCTTTAACATCATCCTCAGCTCTGGCATCTTCCCCAATATTTGGAACCAAGGACTGATCACCCCAATCCACAAAAGTGGAGACAAATTTGACCCCAATAACTACCGTGGGATATGCGTCAACAGCAACCTTGGGAAAATCCTCTGCATTATCATTAACAGCAGACTAGTTCATTTCCTCAGTGAAAACAATGTACTGAGCAAATGTCAAATTGGCTTTTTACCAAATTACCGTACAACAGACCACATATTCACCCTGCACACCCTAACTGACAAACAAACAAACCAAAACAAAGGCAAAGTCTTCTCAGGCTTTGTTGATTTCAAAAAAGCCTTTGACTCAATTTGGCATGAGGGTCTGCTATACAAATTGATGGAAAGTGGTGTTGGGGTAAAAACATACGACATTATAAAATCCATGTACACAAACAACAAGTGTGTGGTTAAAATTGCATGCAGAATTCTGCAAAAATATCCTTAGTGTACAACGAAAAACACCAAATAATGCATGCAGAGCAGAATTAGGCAGATAACCGCTAATTATCAAAATCCACAAAAGAGCCGTTAAAATCTGTAACCACTTAAAAGGAAGTGATTCCCAAACATTCCATAACAAAGCTATCACGTACAGAGAGATGAACCTGGAGAAGAGTCCCCTAAGCAAGCTGGTCCTGGGGCTCTGTTCACAAACACAAACAGACCCCACAGAGCCCCAGGACAACAACACAATTAGACCCAACCAAATCATGAGAAAACAAAAATATAATTACTTGACACATTGGAAAGAATTAACATAAAAAACAGAGCAAACTTTTGATAAACTCCCTTATCTACTGGGATAAAAACCACAATGTGCCATCACAGCTGCAAGATTTGTGACCTGTTGCCACAAGAAAAGGGCAACCAGTGAAGAACAAACACCATTGTAAATACAACCCATATTTATGTTTATTTATTTTCCCATTTGTACTTTAACTATTTGTACATTGTTACAACACTGTATATATACATAATATGACATTTGAAATGTCTTTATTCTTTTGGAACTTCTGAGTGTAATGTTTACTGTTAATATTTCTTGTTTATTTCACTTTTGTTTACTATCTACTTCACTTGCTTTGGCAACGTTAACACACGTTTCCCATGCCAATAAAGCCCTTAAATTGAAGAGAGAGAGAGAGAGAGAGAGAGAGAGAGAGAGAGAGAGAGAGAGAGAGAGAGAGAGAGAGAGAGAGAGCTAGCCCCGTGCTAAGACCTACACCTGAGGACCTGGCACACTGCCACCAAGCAGTTTTCCTAAAAACAACAGAGGAAATGTATTTTAGCAGTAACAGATTTGAGGACCTACAGAGTTTACTCCTCCATTCTCTATGTACAGAAGTAATGACAGAGACACAGAGGAGGCATCAACCAGTCACCTGGGAGAAGCACTGTGTGGTTTCTCAGCTTCACTTCTAGGGCCTTTCCGTTCACACTAGTTACCTACACGCACAACCAATCACATGGGAGAAGCACTGTGTGGTTTCTCAGTTTCACTTCTAGGGCCTCTCCCCCTTTAACTGCAAATACAGTCCCGTGGTGGTCTGGGTAATTCCACAGGATTCTCTTATGTCTTCTTCTTTGTCAAGTTTGGTATTGTTGCAGAGTGTTGCAGATGTAAACAGCCTTGACACAGCAGCAAAATATCCTCCATCTCCTCCAATGTACCTTAGCTGTTAGGGTTTTAGGAGAGCTGATGGGGGAGAGGGAGAGAGAGGGGGAGGGAGAGAGAGAGAGAGAGAGAGAGGGGGAGAGAGAGAGAGACAGAGCGAGAGAGAGAGAGAGAGAGAGAGAGAGAGAGAGCGAGAGAGAGAGACAGAGAGAGAGAGACAGAGAGAGAGAGAGAGAGAGAGAGAGAGAGAGAGAGAGAGAGGACAGAGACAGAGAGAGAGAGACAGAGAGAGAGAGACAGAGAGAGAAGAGAGAGAGAGAGAGAGAGACAGAGAGAGAGAGAGAGAGAGAGAGAGAGAGAGCACATTGTTACAACACTGTATATATACATAATATGACATTTTTTGAAACTTCTGAGTGTAATGTTTACTGTTAATATTTATTGTTTATTTCACTTTTGTTTACTATCTACTTCACTTGCTTTGGCAATGTTAACACACGTTTCCCATGCCAATAAAGCCCTTAAATTGAAAATTGAAATTGAATTGAGAGAGAGAGAGACAGAGTAACAAGAACAGCTGGGTAGGGGTGACGTAGCGTATCTGAAAACACAACAGCACCATGCTGGATATTCCAATCAGGCATCCAGCAGCAGGCTCCATGCCACCAACGCTACAACAGCTGCCCAGGGAAGGCATCTGGTTTTGGGCACGGCTGGAGAGGAATCACTGGTGTCAGCACAACACCTCCAGCCTCACCCAGCCACCCAACTGAACGCTGCCATGCACAGAGTAAACTATCTTGTTGACATCTGTGATATTGTGATACTGTAGGTGTGGCTCAGTTGGTAGAGCATGGCGCTTGCGACGCCAGGGCTGTGGGTTCGATTCCCACTGGGGGATCAGTACGAAAAAGTGTACAGTATCCACTCACTATTGTAAGTGGCTCTGGGTAACAGCGTCTGCTAAATGACTAAAGGGTAAATGTAGGTCTCTAGATCCTCATAACCTAATTGCAATGCTGAACAGAAAAACAAGAGAATATGATTGTGAGGTTGGAGAGGCGCTTTAGGCTTGATTTATCACCACGCTTAAGAGCTGGCATAGAGGAGGACTGATTATGTCATGATGCTATTAAATCAACAATGGTGGTCGAGAGCAACAGAGGACATCCCACAAATCATTCCATTGTTTTGTGTAATCAGATTGGAGCACATGGCTGTGGTTTCCTCTTCATGATCCTTACGACAGTTTATCCTTATTTCTCTGCATATTCTCTCTCCCTTCTCTCTCTCTCTCTCTCTCTCTCTCTCTCTCTCTCTCTCTCTCTCTCTCTCTCTCTCTCTGCCCGCTCTCTCTGTCTCTCCTGCTCTCTCCTCTCTCTGGCTCTCTCTCTCTGTCTCCTCTCCTCTCTTTTCTCTCCCTCCTATGTTTGACCCTCCATGTTGCATCAGATTCAATAGTTATGTAATAGTCTCTCTCTCCAACTTTTCCTCCCTCTGTCCCTCTCTCTCACCGTGCAGTAGTATTTCCTCCTCTGTCCCTCTCTCTCACCGTGCAGTAGTATTTCCTCCCTCTGTCCCTCTCTCTCACCGTGCAGTAGTATTTCCTCCCTCTGTCCCTCTCTCTCACCGTGCAGTAGTATTTCCTCCCTCTGTCTTCTCTCTCACCGTGCAGTAGTATTTCCTCCCTCTGTCTCTCTCTCTCACCGTGCAGTAGTATTTCCTCCCTCTGTCCTCTCTCTCTCCACCGTGCAGTAGTATTTCCTCCCTGTCCCTCTCTCCACCGTGCAGTAGTATTTCCTCCCTCTGTCCCTCTCTCTCACCGTGCAGTAGTATTTCCTCCCTCTGTCCCTTCTCTCACCGTGCAGTAGTATTTCCTCCCTTCTCTCTCTCTCACCGTGCAGTAGTATTTCCTCCCTCTGTCCCTCTCTCTCACCGTGCAGTAGTTTTCCTCTCTCTCTCTCACCGTGCAGTAGTATTTCCTCCCTCTGTCCCTCTCTCTCACCGTGCAGTAGTATTTCCTCCCTCTGTCTCTCTCTCTCACCGTGCAGTAGTATTTCCTCCCTCTCTCTCACCATGTCCCTCTCTCTCTCACCGTGCAGTAGTATTTCCTCCCTCTGTCCCTCTCTCTCTCACCGTGCAGTAGTATTTCCTCCCTCTGTCCCTCTCTCACCGTGCAGTAGTATTTCCTCCCTCTGTCCCTCTCTCTCACCGTGCAGTAGTATTTCCTCCCTCTGTCTGTCTCTCTCTCTCACCGTGCAGTAGTATTTCCTCCCTCTCTCACCGTGCAGTAGTATTTCCTCCCTCTCTCTCACCGTGCAGTAGTATTTCCTCCCTCTCTCTCACCGTGCAGTAGTATTTCCTCCCTCTCTCTCACCGTGCAGTAGTATTTCCTCCCTCTGTCCCTCTCTCTCACCGTGCAGTAGTATTTCCTCCTCTGTCCCTGTCTCTCACCGTGCAGTAGTATTTCCTCCCTCTGTCCCTCTCTCTCACCGTGTGCAGTAGTATTTCCTCCTCTGTCCCTCTCTCTCACCGTGCAGTAGTATTTCCTCTCCTCTCTCTCACCGTGCAGTAGTATTTCCTCCCTCTGTCCCCTCTCTCTCACCGTGCAGTAGTATTTCCTCCCTCTGTCCCTCTCTCTCACCGTGCAGTAGTATTTCCTCCCTCTGTCCCTCTCTCACCGTGCAGTAGTATTTCCTCCCTCTGTCCCTGTCTCTCACCGTGCAGTAGTATTTCCTCCCTCTGTCTCTCTCTCTCACCGTGCAGTAGTATTTCCTCCCTCTGTCCCCTCTCTCACCGTGCAGTAGTATTTCCTCCCTCTCTCTCACCGTGCAGTAGTATTTCCTCCCTCTGTCCCTCTCTCTCACCGTGCAGTAGTATTTCCTCCCTCTGTCCCCCTCTCTCACCGTGCAGTAGTATTTCCTCCCTCTGTCCCTCTCTCTCACCGTGCAGTAGTATTTCCTCCCTCGTCCCCCTCCCGCCCTCCTCTCTCTCACCGTGCAGTAGTATTTCCTCCCTCTGTCCCTCTCTCTCACCGTGCAGTAGTATTTCCTCCCTCTGTCCCTCTCTCTCACCGTGCGTAGTATTTCCCTCCCCTCTCTCTCACCGTGCAGTAGTATTTCCTCCCTCTGTCCCTCTCTCTCACCGTGCAGTAGTATTTCCTCCCTCTGTCTCTCTCTCTCACCGTGCAGTAGTATTTCCTCCCTCTGTCCCTCTCTCTCACCGTGCAGTAGTATTTCCTCTCTCTCTCTCACTGCAGTAGATTTCCTCCTCTGTCTCTCTCTCTCACCGTGCAGTAGTATTTCCTCCCTCTGTCCCTCTCTCTCACCGTGCAGTAGTATTTCCTCCCTCTGTCCCTCTCTCTCACCGTGCAGTAGTATTTCCTCCCTCTGTCTCTCTCTCTCACCGTGCAGTAGTATTTCCTCCCTCTGTCCCTCTCTCTCACCCGTGCAGTAGTATTTCCTCCCTCTGTCCCTCTCTCTCTCACCGTGCAGTAGTATTTCCTCCCTCTGTCCCTCTCTCTCACCGTGCAGTAGTATTTCCTCCCTCTGTCCCTCTCTCTCACCGTGCAGTAGTATTTCCTCCCTCTGTCCCTCTCTCTCACCGTGCAGTAGTATTTCCTCCCTCTGTCCCTCTCTCTCACCGTGCAGTAGTATTTCCTCCCTCTGTCTCTCTCTCTCACCGTGCAGTAGTATTTCCTCCCTCTGTCCCTCTCTCTCACCGTGCAGTAGTATTTCCTCCCTCTTCTCTCTCTCACCGTGCAGTAGTATTTCCTCCCTCTGTCCCTCTCTCTCACCGTGCAGTAGTATTTCCTCCCTCTTCCCTCTCTCACCGTGCAGTAGTATTTCCCTCTCTCTCTCACCGTGCAGTAGTATTTCCTCCCTCTCTCTCTCTCTCACCGTGCAGTAGTATTTCCTCCCTCTGTCTCCTCTCTCTCACCGTGCAGTAGTATTTCCTCCCTCTGTCTCTCTCTCTCTCTCACCGTGCAGTAGTATTTCCTCCCTCTGTCCCTCTCTCTCACCGTGCAGTAGTATTTCCTCCCTCTGTCTCTCTCTCACCGTGCAGTAGTATTTCCTCCCTCTGTCCCTCTCTCTCACCGTGCAGTAGTATTTCCTCCCTCTGTCCCTCTCTCTCACCGTGCAGTAGTATTTCCTCCCTCTGTCTCTCTCTCTCACCGTGCAGTAGTATTTCCTCCCTCTGTCTCTCTCTCTCACCGTGCAGTAGTATTTCCTCCCTCTCTCCCTCTCTCTCACCGTGCAGTAGTATTTCCTCCCTCTGTCCCTCTCTCTCCCACCGTGCAGTAGTATTTCCTCCCTCTGTCTCTCTCTCACCGTGCAGTAGTATTTTCCTCCCTCTCTCTCTCACCGTGCAGTAGTATTTCCTCCCTCTGTCCCTCTCTCTCACCGTGCAGTAGTATTTCCTCCCTCTCTCCCTCTCTCTCACACGTGCAGTAGTATTTCCTCCTCTGTCTCCTCTCTCTCACCGTGCAGTAGTATTTCCTCCCTCTGTCCTCTCTCTCACCGTGCAGTAGTATTTCCTCCTCTCTCTCACCGTGCAGTAGTATTTCCTCCCTCTGTCCCTCTCTCTCACCGTGCAGTAGTATTTCCTCCCTCTGTCTCTCTCTCACCGTGCAGTGTTTTCCTCCCCTCTCACCGTGCAGTAGTATTTCCTCCCTCTGTCCCTCTCTCACCGTGCAGTAGTATTTCCTCCCTCTGTCCCTGTCTCTCACCGTGCAGTAGTATTTCCTCCCTCTGTCCCTCTCTCTCACCGTGCAGTAGTATTTCCTCCCTCTGTCCCTCTCTCTCACCGTGCAGTAGTATTTCCTCCCTCTCTCTCTCTCTCTCACCGTGCAGTAGTATTTCCTCCCTCTGTCCCTCTCTCTCACCGTGCAGTAGTATTTCTCCCTCTGTCCCTCTCTCTCACCGTGCAGTAGTATTTCCTCCCTTCTCTCTCTCTCACCGTGCAGTAGTATTTCCTCCCTCTGTCCCTCTCTCTCACCGTGCAGTAGTATTTCCTCCCTCTGTCCCTCTCTCTCACCGTGCAGTAGTATTTCCTCCCTCTGTCCCTCTCTCTCACCGTGCAGTAGTATTTCCTCCCTCTCTCTCACCGTGCAGTAGTATTTCCTCCCTCTGTCCCTCTCTCACCATGCAGTAGTATTTCCTCCCTCTGTCCCTCTCTCTCACCGTGCAGTAGTATTTCCTCCCTCTGTCCCTCTCTCTCACCGTGCAGTATATTTCCTCCCTCTCTCCCTCTCTCTCACCGTGCAGTAGTATTTCCTCCCTCTGTCCCTCTCTCTCACCGTGCAGTAGTATTTCCTCCCTCTTCCCTCTCTCTCACCGTGCAGTAGTATTTCCTCCCTCTGTCCCTCTCTCTCACCGTGCAGTAGTATTTCCTCCCTCTGCCCTCTCTCTCACCGTGCAGTAGTATTTCCTCCCTCTGTCCCTCTCTCTCACCGTGCAGTAGTATTTCCTCCCTCTGTCCCTCTCTCTCACCGTGCAGTAGTATTTCCTCCCTCTGTCCCTCTCTCTCACCGTGCAGTGGTATTTCCTCCCTCTGTCCTCTCTCTCACCGTGCAGTAGTATTTCCTCCCTCTGTCTCTCTCTCTCACCGTGCAGTAGTATTTCCTCCCTCTCGTCCCTCTCTCACCGTGCAGTAGTATTTCCTCCCTCTGTCCCTCTCTCCTCACCGTGCAGTAGTATTTCCTCCCTCTGTCCCTCTCTCTCACCGTGCAGTAGTATTTCCTCCCTCTGTCCTCTCTCTCACCGTGCAGTAGTATTTCCTCCCTCTGTCCCTCTCTCTCACCGTGCAGTATGTTTCCTCCCTCTGTCCCTCTCTCTCACCGTGCAGTAGTATTTCCTCCCTCTGTCTCTCTCTCTCACCGTGCAGTTAGTATTTCCTCCCTCTGTCCCTCTCTCTCACCGTGCAGTAGTATTTCCTCCCTCTCTCCCTCTCACCGTGCAGTAGTATTTCCTCCCTCTGTCCCTCTCTCTCACCGTGCGTAGTATTTCCTCCCTCTCTCTCACCGTGCAGTAGTATTTCCTCCCTCTGTCTCTCTCACCGTGCAGTAGTATTTCCTCCCTCTGTCCTCTCTCTCTCACCGTGCAGTAGTATTTCCTCCCTCTGTCCTCTCTCTCTCACCGTGCAGTAGTATTTCCTCCTCTCTCTCCTCTCTCTCACCGTGCAGTAGTATTTCCTCCCTCTGTCCCTCTCTCTCACCGTGCAGTAGTATTTCCTCCCTCTGTCCCTCTCTCTCACCGTGCAGTAGTATTTCCTCCCTCTGTCCCTCTCTCTCACCGTGCAGTAGTATTTCCTCCCTCTGTCTCTCTCTCTCACCGTGCAGTAGTATTTCCTCCTCTGTCCCTCTCTCTCTCACCGTGCTGTAGTATTTCCTCCTCTCCTCTCCTCTCTCTCACCGTGCAGTAGTATTTCCTCCCTCCTCTCTCACCGTGCAGTAGTATTTCCTCCCTCTTCTCTCTCACCGTGCAGTAGTATTTCCTCCCTCTGTCTCTCTCTCTCACCGTGCAGTAGTATTTCCTCCTCTCTCTCACCGTGCAGTAGTATTTCCTCCCTCTGTCCCTCTCTCTCACCGTGCAGTAGTATTTCCTCCTCTTCTCTCTCACCTGCAGTAGTATTTCCTCCCTCTGTCCCTCTCTCTCTCACCGTGCAGTAGTATTTCCTCCCTCTGTCCCTCTCTCTCCCGTGCAGTAGTATTTCCTCCCTCTGTCTCTCTCTCACCGTGCAGTAGTATTTCCTCCCTCTGTCTCTCTCTCTCACCGTGCAGTAGTATTTCCTCCCTCTGTCCCTCTCTCTCACCCGTGCAGTAGTATTTCCTCCCTCTGTCCCTCTCTCTCACCGTGCAGTAGTATTTCCTCCCTCTTCTCTCTCTCTCACCGTGCAGTAGTATTTCCTCCCTCTGTCCCTCTCTCTCACCGTGCAGTAGTATTTCCTCCCTCTGTCTCCTCTCTCACCGTGCAGTAGTATTTCCTCCCTCTGTCCTCTCTCTCTCACCGTGCAGTAGTATTTCCTCCCTCTGTCCCTTCTCTCACCGTGCAGTAGTATTTCCTCCCTCTGTCTCTCTCTCTCACCGTGCAGTAGTATTTCCTCCCTCTGTCCCTCTCTCTCACCGTGCAGTAGTATTTCCTCCCTCTGTCCCTCTCTCTACCGTGCAGTAGTATTTCCTCCCTCTGTCCCCTCTCTCTCACCGTGCAGTAGTATTTCCTCCCTCTGTCCCTCTCTCTCACCGTGCAGTAGTATTTCCTCCCTCTGTCCCCTCTCTCTCACCGTGCAGTAGTATTTCCTCCCTCTGTCCCTCTCCCTCAGTGCAGTAGTATTTCCTCCCTCTCTCACCGTGCCGTAGTATTTCCTCCCTCTGTCCCTCTCTCTCACCGTGCAGTAGTATTTCCTCCCTCTGTCCCTCTCTCTCACCGTGCAGTATTTCCTCCCTCTGTCCCCTCTCTCTCACCGTGCAGTAGTATTTCCTCCTCTGTCCCTCTCTCTCACCGTGCAGTAGTATTTCCTCCCTCTGTCCCTCTCTCTACCGTGCAGTAGTATTTCCTCCCTCTGTCCTCTCTCTCACCGTGCAGTAGTATTTCCTCCCTCTGTCCCTCTCTCTCACCGTGCAGTAGTATTTCCTCCCTCTGTCCCTCTCTCTCTCCCGTGCAGTAGTATTTCCTCCCCTCTGTCCCTCTCTCTCACCGTGCAGTAGTATTTCCTCCCTCTGTCCCTGTCTCTCACCGTGCAGTAGTATTTCCTCCCTCTGTCCCTCTCTCTCACCGTGCAGTAGTATTTCCTCCCTCTGTCCCTCTCTCTCACCGTGCAGTAGTATTTCCTCCCTCTGTCCCTCTCTCACCGTGCAGTAGTATTTCCTCCCTCTCTCTCTCTCACCGTGCAGTAGTATTTCCTCCCTCTGTCCCTCTCTCTCACCGTGCAGTGGTATTTCCTCCCTCTGTCCCTCTCTCTCACCGTGCAGTAGTATTTCCTCCCTCTGTCCTCTCTCTCACCGTGCAGTAGTATTTCCTCCCTCTGTCCCTCTCTCTCACCGTGCAGTAGTATTTCCTCCCTCTGTCCCTCTCTCTCACCGTGCAGTAGTATTTCCTCCCTCTGTCCCTCTCTCTCCCCGTGCAGTAGTATTTCCTCCCTCTTCCCTCTCTCACCGTGCAGTAGTATTTCCTCCCTCTGTCCCTCTCTCTCACCGTGCAGTAGTATTTCCTCCCTCTGTCCCTCTCTCTCACCGTGCAGTAGTATTTCCTCCCTCTGTCTCTCTCTCTCACCGTGCAGTAGTATTTCCTCCCTCTGTCCCTCTCTCTCACCGTGCAGTAGTATTTCCTCCCTCTGTCCCTCTCTCTACCGTGCAGTAGTATTTCCTCCCTCTTCCTCTCTCTCACCGTGCAGTAGTATTTCCTCCCTCTGTCCCTCTCTCTCACCGTGCAGTAGTATTTCCTCCCTCTCTCTCTCACCGTGCAGTAGTATTTCCTCCCTCTGTCCTCTGCTCTCACCGTGCAGTAGTATTTCCCTCTCTGTCCCTCTCTCTCACCGTGCGTGTATTCCTCCTCTCTCTCTCTCTCACCGTGCAGTAGTATTTCCTCCCTCTGTCCCTCTCTCTCACCGTGCAGTAGTATTTCCTCCCTCTGTCTCTCTCTCACCGTGCAGTAGTATTTCCTCCCTCTGTCTCTCTCTCTCACTGTGCAGTAGTATTTCCTCCCTCTGTCTCTCTCTCTCACCCGTGCAGTAGTATTTCCTCCCTCTGTCCCTCTCTCTCACCGTGCAGTAGTATTTCCTCCCTCTGTCTCTCTCTCACCGTGCAGTAGTATTTCCTCCCTCTGTCCCTCTCTCTCACGTGCAGTAGTATTTCCTCCCTCTGTCCCTCTCTCTCACCGTGCAGTAGTATTTCCTCCCTCTGTCTCTCTCTCTCACCGTGCAGTAGTATTTCCTCCCTCTGTCCCTCTCTCTCACCGTGCAGTAGTATTTCCTCCCTCTGTCCCTCTCTCTCACCGTGCAGTAGTATTTCCTCCCTCTGTCCCTCTCTCTCACCGTGCAGTAGTATTTCCTCCCTCTTCCCTCTCTCTCACCGTGCAGTGGTATTTCCCCTCTCTCCCTCTCTCTCACCGTGCAGTAGTATTTCCTCCCTCTGTCCCTGTCTCTCACCGTGCAGTAGTATTTCCTCCCTCTGTCCCTCTCTCTCACCGTGCAGTAGTATTTCCTCCCTCTGTCCCTCTCTCACCGTGCAGTAGTATTTCCTCCCTCTGTCCCTCTCTCTCACGTGCAGTAGTATTTCCTCCCTCTGTCCTCTCTCTCTCACCGTGCAGTAGTATTTCCTCCTCTGTCCCTCTCTCTCACCGTGCAGTAGTATTTCCTCCCTCTGTCCCTCTCTCTCACCGTGCAGTGGTATTTCCTCCCTCTGTCCCTCTCTCTCACCGTGCAGTAGTATTTCCTCCCTCTGTCCCTCTCTCTCACCGTGCAGTAGTATTTCCTCCCTCTGTCCCTCTCTCTCACCGTGCAGTAGTATTTCCTCCCTCTGTCCCTCTCTCTCACCGTGCAGTAGTATTTCCTCCCTCTGTCCCTCTCTCTCACCGTGCAGTAGTATTTCCTCCCTCTCCCTCTCTCTCACCGTGCAGTAGTATTTCCTCCCTCTGTCCCTCTCTCTCACCGTGCAGTAGTATTTCCTCCCTCTGTCCCTCTCTCTCACCGTGCAGTAGTATTTCCTCCCTCTGTCCCTCTCTCTCACCGTGCAGTAGTATTTCCTCCCTCTGTCCCTCTCTCTCACCCGTGCAGTAGTATTTCCTCCCTCTGTCCCTCTCTCTCACCGTGCAGTAGTATTTCCTCCCTCTGTCTCTCTCTCTCACCGTGCAGTAGTATTTCCTCCCTCTGTCCCTCTCTCTCACCGTGCAGTAGTATTTCCTCCCTCTGTCCCTCTCTCACCGTGCAGTAGTATTTCCTCCCTCTGTCCCTCTCTCTCACCGTGCAGTAGTATTTCCTCCCTCTTTCCCTCTCTCTCACCGTGCAGTAGTATTTCCTCCCTCTGTCCCTCTCTCTCACTGTGCAGTAGTATTTCCTCCCTCTGTCCCTCTCTCTCACCGTGCAGTAGTATTTCCTCCCTCTGTCCCTCTCTCTCACCGTGCAGTAGTATTTCCTCCTCTGTCCCTCTCTCTCACCGTGCAGTAGTATTTCCTCCCTCTGTCCCTCTCTCACCGTGCAGTAGTATTTCCTCCCCTCTGTCCCTCTCTCTCACCGTGCAGTAGTATTTCCTCCCTCTGTCCCTCTCTCTCACCGTGCAGTAGTATTTCCTCCCTCTGTCCCTCTCTCACCGTGCAGTAGTATTTCCTCCCTCTGTCCCTCTCTCACCCGTCAGTAGTATTTCCTCCCTCTGTCCCTCTCTCTCACCGTGCAGTAGTATTTCCTCCCTCTGTCCCTCTCTCTCACCGTGCAGTAGTATTTCTCCCTCTCACCCTATTCTCTCTCCTCTCTCACCGTGCAGTAGTATTTCCTCCTCTGTCCTCTCTCTCACCGTGCAGTATATTTCCTCCCTCTGTCCCCTCTCTCTCACCGTGCAGTAGTATTTCCTCCCTCTGTCCCTCTCTCACCGTGCAGTAGTATTTCCCTCCCTCTGTCCCTCTCTCTCACCGTGCAGTAGTATTTCCTCCCTCTGTCTCTCTCTCTCACCGTGCAGTAGTATTTCCTCCCTCTGTCTCTCTCTCACCGTGCAGTAGTATTTCCTCCCTCTGTCCCTCTCTCACCGTGCAGTAGTATTTCCTCCCTCTGTCCCTCTCTCTCACCGTGCAGTAGTATTTCCTCCCTCTGTCCCTCTCTCTCACCGTGCAGTAGTATTTCCTCCCTCTGTCCCCTCTCTCACCGTGCAGTAGTATTTCCTCCCTCTGTCCCTCTCTCTCACCGTGCAGTAGTATTTCCTCCCTTGTCCCTCTCTCACCGGCAGTAGTATTTCTCCCTCTCTCTCACCGTGCAGTAGTATTTCCTCCCTCTGTCCCTCTCTCTCACGTGCAGTAGTATTTCCTCCCTCTGTCCCTCTCTCTCACCGTGCAGTAGTATTTCCTCCTCTGTCTCTCTCTCACCGTGCAGTAGTATTTCCTCCCTCTGTCCCTCTCTCTCACCGTGCAGTAGTATTTCCTCCCTCTGTCCCTCTCTCTCACCGTGCAGTAGTATTTCCTCCCTCTCTCTCACCGTGCAGTAGTATTTCCTCCCTCTCTCTCACCGTGCAGTAGTATTTCCTCCCTCTGTCCCTCTCTCTCACCGTGCAGTAGTATTTCTCCCTCTGTCCCTCTCTCTACCGTGCAGTAGTATTTCCTCCCTCTGTCCCTCTCTCTCACCGTGCAGTAGTATTTCCTCCCTCTGTCCCTGTCTCTCACCGTGCAGTAGTATTTCCTCCCTCTGTCCCTCTCTCTCACCGTGCAGTAGTATTTCCTCCCTCTTCCCTCTCTCTCACCGTGCAGTAGTATTTCCTCCCTCTGTCCCTCTCTCTCACCGTGCAGTAGTATTTCCTCCCTCTGTCCCTCTCTCTCACCAGTGCAGTAGTATTTCCTCCCTCTGTCTCTCTCTCTCTCACCGTGCAGTAGTATTTCCTCCCTCTGTCCCTCTCTCTCACCGTGCAGTAGTATTTCCTCCCTCTGTCTCTCTCTCTCACCGTGCGTGCAAGTATTTCCTCCCTCTGTCCCTCTCTCTCACCGTGCAGTAGTATTTCCTCCCTCTGTCCTCTCTCTCACCGTGCAGTAGTATTTCCTCCCTCTGTCCCTCTCTCTCACCGTGCAGTAGTATTTCCTCCCTCTGTCCTCTCTCTCTCACCGTGCAGTAGTATTTCCTCCCTCTGTCCCTCTCTCTCACCGTGCAGTAGTATTTCCTCCCTCTGTCCCTCTCTCTCACCGTGCAGTAGTATTTCCTCCTCTGTCTCTCTCTCTCACCCGTGCAGTAGTATTTCCTCCTCTGTCCCTCTCTCTCACCGTGCAGTAGTATTTCCTCCCTCTGTCTCTCTCTCACCGTGCAGTAGTATTTCCTCTGTCCCTCTCTCTCACCGTGCAGTAGTATTTCCTCCTCTGTCCCTCTCTCTCACCGTGCAGTAGTATTTCCTCCCTCTGTCCCTCTCTCACCGTGCAGTAGTATTTCCTCTCTCTCTTGCGTATTCCCCCTCTCTCTCACCCGTGCAGTAGTATTTCCTCCCTCTGTCCCTCTCTCCTCACGGCAGTAGTATTTCCTCCCTCTGTCCCTCTCTCTCACCGTGCAGTAGTATTTCCTCCCTCTGTCCCTCTCTCTCACCGTGCAGTAGTATTTCCTCCCTCTGTCCCTCTCTCACCGTGCAGTGGTATTTCCTCCCTCTGTCCCCTCTCTCACCGTGCAGTAGTATTTCCTCCCTCTGTCCCTCTCTCTCACCGTGCAGTAGTATTTCCTCCCTCTCCTCTCTCTCTCACCGTGCAGTAGTATTTCCTCCCTCTGTCCCTCTCTCTCACCGTGCAGTAGTATTTCCTCCCTCTGTCCCTCTCTCACCGTGCAGTAGTATTTCCTCCTCTGTCCCTCTCTCTCACCGTGCAGTAGTATTTCCTCCTCTGTCCCTCTCTCTCACCGTGCAGTAGTATTTCCTCCTCTGTCCCTCTCTCTCACCGTGCAGTAGTATTTCCTCCCTCTCCTTCTCACCGTGCAGTAGTATTTCCTCCCTCTGTCCCTCTCTCTCACCGTGCAGTAGTATTTCCTCCCTCTGTCCCTCTCTCTCACCGTGCAGTAGTATTTCCTCCCTCTGTCCCTCTCTCTCACCGTGCAGTAGTATTTCCTCCCTCTGTCCCTCTCTCTCCACCGTGCAGTAGTATTTCCTCCCTCTGTCCCTCTCTCTCTCACCGTGCAGTAGTATTTCCTCCTCCCTCTCTCTCACCGTGCAGTAGTATTTCCTCCCTCTGTCCCTCTCTCTCACCGTGCAGTAGTATTTCCTCCCTCTGTCCCTCTCTCTCACCGTGCAGTAGTATTTCCTCCCTCTGTCCCTCTCTCTCACCGTGCAGTAGTATTTCCTCCCTCTCTCTCCTCACCGTGCAGTAGTATTTCCTCCCTCTGTCCCTCTCTCTCTCACCGTGCAGTAGTATTTCCTCCCTCTCTCCCTCTCTCTCACCGTGCAGTAGTATTTCCTCCCTCTGTCCTCTCTCACCGTGCAGTAGTATTTCCTCCCTCTGTCCCTCTCTCTCACCGTGCAGTGGTATTTCCTCCCTCTGTCCCTCTCTCTCACCGTGCAGTAGTATTTCCTCCCTCTGTCCCTTCTCTCACCGTGCAGTAGTATTTCCTCCCTCTGTCCCTCTCTCTCACCGTGCAGTAGTATTTCCTCCCTCTGTCCCTCTCTCTCACCGTGCAGTAGTATTTCCTCCCTCTGTCCCTCTCTCTCTACCGTGCAGTAGTATTTCCTCCCTCTGTCTCTCTCTCTCACCGTGCAGTAGTATTTCCTCCTCTGTCCCTCTCTCTCACCGTGCAGTAGTATTTCCTCCCTCTGTCTCTCTCTCTCTCACCGTGCAGTAGTATTTCCTCCCTCTGTCCCTGTCTCTCACCGTGCAGTAGTATTTCCTCCTCTGTCCCTCTCTCTCTCTCACCGTGCAGTAGTATTTCCTCCCTCTGTCCTCTCTCTCTCACCGTGCAGTGGTATTTCCTCCCTCTTCCCTCTCTCTCACCGTGCAGTAGTATTTCCTCCCTCTGTCCCTCTCTCTCACCGTGCAGTAGTATTTCCTCCCTCTGTCCTCTCTCTCACCGTGCAGTAGTATTTCCTCCCTCTGTCCCTCTCTCTCTCACCGCAGTAGTATTTCCTCCCTCTGTCCCTCTCTCTCTCCACCGTGCAGTAGTATTCCTCCCTCTGTCCCTCTCTCTCACCGTGCAGTAGTATTTCCTCCCTCTGCCCTCTCTCTCACCGTGCAGTATTTCCTCCCTCTGTCCCTCTCTCTCCACCGTGCAGTAGTATTTCCTCCCTCTGTCCCTCTCTCTCACCGTGCAGTAGTGTTCCTCCCTCTGTCCCTCTCTCTCACCGTGCAGTAGTATTTCCTCCCTCTCTCTCTCTCACCGTGCAGTAGTATTTCCTCCCTCTGTCCCTCTCTCTCACCGTGCAGTAGTATTTCCTCCCTCTGTCCCTCTCTCTCACCTGCAGTAGTATTTCCTCTCTCTCTCCCTTCTCACCGTGCAGTAGTATTTCCTCCTCTCTCTCACCGTGCAGTAGTATTTCCTCCCTCTGTCCTCTCTCTCTCACCCGTGCAGTAGTATTTCCTCCCTCTGTCCCTCTCTCTCACCGTGCAGTAGTTATTTCCCTCCTCTGTCCCTGTCTCTCACCTCGTGCAGTAGTATTTCCTCCCTCTCTCTCTCACGTGCAGTAGTATTT
>NW_025537057.1:5000-10000 GCF_020615455.1 Coregonus clupeaformis | reverse complement strand
GGATGTAGTTTGTTGTGTGGACAGCATGCTATAGAGAAGAGGATGTAGTTTGTTGTCTGGACAGCATGCTATAGAGAAGAAAGAGGATGTAGTTTGTTGTCTGGACAGCATGCTATAGAGAAGAGGATGAAGTTTGTTGTCTGGACAGCATGCTATAGAGAAGAGGATGAAGTTTGTTGTCTGGACAGCATGCTATAGAGAAGAGGATGTAGTTTGTTGTCTGGACAGCATGCTATTAGAGAAGAGGATGTAGTTTGTTGTCTAGACAGCATGCTATAGAGAAGAGGATGTAGTTTGTTGTCTGGACAGCATGCTATAGAGAAGAGGATGTGGTTTGTTGTCTGGACATGCATGCCATAGAGAAGAAAGAGGATGTAGTTTGTTGTCTGGACAGCATGCTATAGAGAAGAGGATGTAGTTTGTTGTCTAGACAGCATGCTATAGAGAAGAGGATGTAGTTTGTTGTCTAGACAGCATGCTATAGAGAAGAGGATGTAGTTTGTTGTCTGGACAGCATGCTATAGAGAAGAGGATGTAGTTTGTTGTCTAGACAGCATGCTATAGAGAAGAGGATGAAGTTTGTTGTCTAGACAGCATGCTATAGAGAAGAGGATGAAGTTTGTTTTCTAGACAGCATGCTATAGAGAAGAGGATGAAGTTTGTTGTCTAGACAGCATGCTATAGAGAAGAGGATGAAGTTTGTTGTGTGGACAGCATGCTATAGAGAAGAAAGAGGATGTAGTTTGTTGTCTGGACAGCATGCTATAGAGAAGAGGATGTAGTTTGTTGTCTGGACAGCATGCTATAGAGAAGAGGATGTAGTTTGTTGTCTAGACAGCATGCTATAGAGAAGAGGATGAAGTTTGTTGTGTGGACAGCATGCTATAGAGAAGAAAGAGGATGTAGTTTGTTGTGTGGACAGCATGCTATAGAGAAGAGGATGTAGTTTGTTGTCTGGACAGCATCCTATAGAGAAGAAAGAGGATGTATTTTGTTGTCTGGACAGCATGCTATAGAGAAGAAAGAGGATGTAGTTTGTTGTCTGGACAGCATGCTATAGAGAAGAGGATGTAGTTTGTTGTCTGGACATTATGCTATAGAGAAGAGGATGAAGTTTGTTGTCTGGACAGCATGCTATAGAGAAGAGGATGTAGTTTGTTGTCTGGACAGCATGCTATAGAGAAGAGGATGTAGTTTGTTGTCTGGACAGCATGCTATAGAGAAGAGGATGTAGTTTGTTGTCTGGACAGCATGCTATAGAGAAGAGGATGTAGTTTGTTGTCTAGACAGCATGCTATAGAGAAGAGGATGAAGTTTGTTGTGTGGACAGCATGCTATAGAGAAGAGGATGTAGTTTGTTGTGTGGACAGCATGCTATAGAGAAGAGGATGTAGTTTGTTGTCTGGACAGCATGCTATAGAGAAGAGGATGTAGTTTGTTGTGTGGACAGCATGCTATAGAGAAGAGGATGTAGTTTGTTGTCTGGACAGCATGCTATAGAGAAGAGGATGTAGTTTGTTGTCTGGACAGCATGCTATAGAGAAGAGGATGTAGTTTGTTGTGTGGACAGCATGCTATAGAGAAGAGGATGTAGTTTGTTGTCTGGACAGCATGCTATAGAGAAGAGGATGTAGTTTGTTGTCTGGACAGCATGCTATAGAGAAGAGGATGAAGTTTGTTGTCTGGACAGCATGCTATAGAGAAGAGGATGTAGTTTGTTGTCTAGACAGCATGCTATAGAGAAGAGGATGAAGTTTGTTGTGTGGACAGCATGCTATAGAGAAGAGGATGTAGTTTGTTGTCTGGACAGCATGCTATAGAGAAGAAAGAGGATGTAGTTTGTTGTCTGGACAGCATGCTATAGAGAAGAGGATGTAGTTTGTTGTCTGGACAGCATGCTATAGAGAAGAGGATGTAGTTGTTGTCTAGACAGCATGCTATAGAGAAGAGGATGAAGTTTGTTGTGTGGACAGCATGCTATAGAGAAGAGGGATGTGGTTTGTTGTGTGGACAGCATGCTATAGAGAAGAGGATGTGGTTTGTTGTCTGGACAGCATCCTATAGAGAAGAAAGAGGATGTATTTTTTGTTGTCTGGACAGCATGCTATAGAGAAGAAAGAGGATGTAGTTTGTTGTCTGGACAGCATGCTATAGAGAAGAGGATGTAGTTTGTTGTCTGGACATTATGCTATAGAGAAGAGGATGAAGTTTGTTGTCTGGACAGCATGCTATAGAGAAGAGGATGTAGTTTGTTGTCTGGACAGCATGCTAGAGAAGAGGATGTAGTTTGTTGTCTGGACAGCATGCTATAGAGAAGAGGATGTAGTTTGTTGTCTGGACAGCATGCTATAGAGAAGAGGATGTAGTTTGTTGTCTAGACAGCATGCTATAGAGAAGAGGATGTAGTTTGTTGTGTGGACAGCATGCTATAGAGAAGAGGATGTAGTTTGTTGTCTGGACAGCATGCTATAGAGAAGAGGATGTAGTTTGTTGTGTGGACAGCATGCTATAGAGAAGAGGATGTAGTTTGTTGTCCGGACAGCATGCTATAGAGAAGAGGATGTAGTTTGTTGTCTGGACAGCATGCTATAGAGAAGAGGATGTAGTTTGTTGTGTGGACAGCATGCTATAGAGAAGAGGATGTAGTTTGTTGTCTGGACAGCATGCTATAGAGAAGAGGGATGTAGTTTGTTGTCTGGACAGCATGCTATAGAGAAGAGGATGAAGTTTGTTGTCTGGACAGCATGCTATAGAGAAGAGGATGTAGTTTGTTGTCTAGACAGCATGCTATAGAGAAGAGGATGAAGTTTGTTGTGTGGACAGCATGCTATAGAGAAGAGGATGTAGTTTGTTGTCTGGACAGCATGCTATAGAGAAGAAAGAGGATGTAGTTTGTTGTGTGGACAGCATGCTATAGAGAGAAGAGGATGTAGTTTGTTGTCTGGACAGCATGCTATAGAAGAGGATGTAGTTTGTTGTGTGGACAGCATGCTATAGAGAAGAGGATGTAGTTTGTTGTCTGGACAGCATGCTATAGAGAAGAGGATGTAGTTTGTTGTCTGGACAGCATGCTATAGAGAAGAGGATGTAGTTTGTTGTCTAGACAGCATGCTATAGAGAAGAGGATGTAGTTTGTTGTCTAGACAGCATGCTATAGAGAAGAGGATGAAGTTTGTTGTGTGGACAGCATGCTATAGAGAAGAGGATGTAGTTTGTTGTCTGACAGCATGCTATAGAGAAGAAAGAGGATGTAGTTTGTTGTGTGGACAGCATGCTATAGAGAGAAGAGGATGTAGTTTTGTTGTCTGGACAGCATGCTATAGAGAAGAGGATGTAGTTTGTTGTGTGGACAGCATGCTATAGAGAAGAGGATGTAGTTTGTTGTCTGGACAGCATGCTATAGAGAAGAAAGAGGATGTAGTTTGTTGTCTGGACAGCATGCTATAGAGAAGAGGATGAAGTTTGTTGTCTGGACAGCATGCTATAGAGAAGAGGATGAAGTTTGTTGTCTGGACAGCATGCTATAGAGAAGAGGATGTAGTTTGTTGTCTGGACAGCATGCTATAGAGAAGAGGATGTAGTTTGTTGTCTAGACAGCATGCTATAGAGAAGAGGATGTAGTTTGTTGTCTGGACAGCATGCTATAGAGAAGAGGATGTAGTTTGTTGTCTGGACAGCATGCTATAGAGAAGAAAGAGGATGTAGTTTGTTGTCTGGACAGCATGCTATAGAGAAGAGGATGTAGTTTGTTGTCTAGACAGCATGCTATAGAGAAGAGGATGTAGTTTGTTGTCTAGACAGCATGCTATAGAGAAGAGGATGTAGTTTGTTGTCTGGACAGCATGCTATAGAGAAGAGGATGTAGTTTGTTGTCTAGACAGCATGCTATAGAGAAGAGGATGAAGTTTGTTGTCTAGACAGCATGCTATAGAGAAGAGGATGAAGTTTGTTTCTAGACAGCATGCTATAGAGAAGAGGATGAAGTTTGTTGTCTAGACAGCATGCTATAGAGAAGAGGATGAAGTTTGTTGTGTGGACAGCATGCTATAGAGAAGAAAGAGGATGTAGTTTGTTGTCTGGACAGCATGCTATAGAGAAGAGGATGTAGTTTGTTGTCTGGACAGCATGCTATAGAGAAGAGGATGTAGTTTGTTGTCTAGACAGCATGCTATAGAGAAGAGGATGAAGTTTGTTGTGTGGACAGCATGCTATAGAGAAGAAAGAGGATGTAGTTTGTTGTCTGGACAGCATGCTATAGAGAAGAGGATGTAGTTTGTTGTCTGGACAGCATCCTATAGAGAAGAAAGAGGATGTAGTTTGTTGTCTGGACAGCATGCTATAGAGAAGAAAGAGGATGTAGTTTGTTGTCTGGACAGCATGCTATAGAGAAGAAAGAGGAGGGATTCAGTGCTTTAGTTTGGACAGAATCAGGGATCTATTTGGAAGCAGGCCATGTCCTGTGTTCAGGATTATATTCCCATTCCAATCTGATGGATTATACAATCCTCAAGATGCTCACTCAAGATGCTCACTCAACTCACAAGTTGGCCCTCGACAACATTTGGGATGCCTCCCAAATGGCATCCTATTCACTAATATGGTGCACATTGGGGATCCATCCAAAAGCAGTTTGTTCTCATCGTGTGTAAATCAGATAGGACAGGGGGCGGTGGATTTTTAGCGAGAAGCAGTGTTCTGTGAAAATAGCCATGTTTGTTCCTCTCACCCAGTCCTCGGCTCTTCATTTAAACTGATGGAGACTGAAGAGAGAGAGACCATCCCAACGGATGGCTATTCATTTCCTGTAATCCTGAACTCACAATCAGGAACCCCTTAAGAAGAGAGGGATATAGGGTGGGGCGGGGGTTGAGAGAGAGAGAGAGAAACAGAGAGAGAGAGAGAGAGAGAGAGAGGGAGACAGAGAGAGAGAGAGAGAGAGAGAGAGAGAGAGAGACAGAGAGAGAGAGAGAGGGAGAGAGAGAGAGAGAGAGAGAGAGAGA
>NW_025537056.1:0-42657 GCF_020615455.1 Coregonus clupeaformis | reverse complement strand
TTGCAATTACATCTGATTACTCTTCATGACATTCTGGAGTATATGCAAATTGCCATCATAACAACTGAGGCAGCAGACATTGTGAAAACTAATATTTGTGTCATTCTCAAAACTTTTGACCACGACTGTAGAGATGTAAAGTAAACATGTTGAGTAACCCAGGCAGCCACTGTTCCACTATTACAACATTACAGAGAGAACGAGGCATGTCCCCAAACCCGGAGCAGGACCTTTACCTGACATTGAAGTCGGCATATCCCTCTCTGGCCAGTAGCTGTGGTAACAAGCCACTAAGCTATATGGAATTGGTTTAAGAAGGTCATACCAAGGATCATTTAGCTATTTGATTTTGAACTTTAAGACCCCATAAAGTATCCCCAAAATATCTACAAAAGATTATTTGATTGAAAATAAAGTATGGCCTTACTGCTATTAGCCCACATACAGTGGGGGAAAAAAGTATTTAGTCAGCCACCAATTGTGCAAGTTCTCCCACTTAAAAAGATGAGAGAGGCCTGTAATTATCATCTTAGGTACACGTCGACTATGACAGACAAATTGAGATTTTTTTTCTCCAGAAAATCACATTGTAGGATTTTTAATGAATTTATTTGCAAATTATGGTGGAAAATAAGTATTTGGTCACCTACAAACAAGCAAGATTTCTGGCTCTCACAGACCTGTAACTTCTTATTTAAGAGGCTCCTCTGTCCTCCACTCGTTACCTGTATTAATGGCACCTGTTTGAACTTGTTATCAGTATAAAAGACACCTGTCCACAACCTCAAACAGTCACACTCCAAACTCCACTATGGCCAAGACCAAAGAGCTGTCAAAGGACACCAGAAACAAAATTGTAGACCTGCACCAGGCTGGGAAGACTGAATCTGCAATAGGTAAGCAGCTTGGTTTGAAGAAATCAACTGTGGGAGCCATTATTAGGAAATGGAAGACATACAAGACCACTGATAATCTCCCTCGATCTGGGGCTCCACGCAAGATCTCACCCCGTGGGGTCGAAATGATCACAAGAACGGTGAGCAAAAATCCCAGAACCACACGGGGGGACATAGTGAATGACCTGCAGAGAGCTGGTTCAAACAAAAAACTACAAGTGTGCTTGCTTTAGTTCCTCAACGGCACAGCTAGGAGAGCTCAAACAAGAACTTAATAGTTGAAGGCTCTTCCTTGAGTCATAAAAGTTTATTGAAATGACTTAGGGACTGTGCACACTTATGATAGGTGTGTGGACACTTGGAGACACAAGTTATACCTCTCACTCTAACCCTTACATTTCTTTGCTCTTATGTTGCGGCTACTTCAGATTATGCATTAATTTTCTTAACATGTTACTGAATGTATCCAGAGTATGTCCAGATTTCATTATCAACAAATGCATCGAAAAGTACAGTAAATGTGAAATGCACAAAGTCAAAAGTGTAAAGTTTGCATTCAGGCTTGTGTCTGTTGATCTGTTGTATCCTCACTTTTGTTCTGATAATTTCCCCATAATCCCCAAAGTGTTCCCTTTCAGTTGCTACCATGGTTATGCATACAGGACGTCCTGTGGTGGACAATTTGTTAGATCTTTTGATGAGTC
Source organism: Coregonus clupeaformis (assembly GCF_020615455.1). NCBI lineage: Eukaryota > Metazoa > Chordata > Actinopteri > Salmoniformes > Salmonidae > Coregonus > Coregonus clupeaformis. The sequence goes on along the minus strand of NW_025537056.1, from coordinate 41,057 downwards.
ATTGATAATAATCTGAACATTACATTTTTATTAAAATAAGATATAACAGGGGAACATAGCTACATTCAATATATTTCACAAGTTGATTTAATACTTTAAACCCTTTCTCATGGTTGCTGTCTTGAGAGATTTGTAAAGAATCATGTAGCTAGACAGAGTCTACAACTGTGCGCATTGGTCAGATAGGTTATTGCACAACACCCAACGCTATATTCCTTTCCATTATTCAGGATATTTAGACTGACAACAAATGACAGAGTAGCCTAGTGGTCATTTTCACAAAATGATCTGGGCCCAGTTTTTGAAATGTTATCTATTCAGATTTCGGCTATCGGATAGGATAAAACCATTCAAATGAAGCTCAACCGGGCTGTTGAGCTAATTTTTACAGTGAATTTTAAATGAAATTAAACATGTGCATTATGTTTGGCATATTTTATCATCTTAACCAATGTAATTTGGTAAAATTATCATATGGTTTTCATTATTGTACTTCTGTATTTCCTTAAACACAAATTCTAAAATGGTTGAAAACCAGGAAGTGACATTTTTGTCTGCCGATATCTATACTGCAGCACTGGAGTACCGTCCTATTTTTGTTCTTTGCAGCAAGGTTGTAGCCACTTATTAACTTTTGGTTAATCTAGGGCAGTGGTTCTCTAACTTTTTGGGGCTGGAAACACCTTTTGTGATTTATCAGGGATCCCTTTTGTGATTTATCAGGGACCTCCTCATAATCAGAACACAACTTGAGTGAGATACAAATAGCATACAAAGTTTTACTATGACTTCGTCAGTGCATGGCCGGAGGAACCATGTTTCGGGGCCCAGGCAATGTACACTGAGCATACCAACATCAGGAACACCTTCCTAATATGGAGTTGCACCCCCCCACCCTTTTGCCCTCAGAACAGCCTCAGTTTGTTAGGGGCATGGACTCTACAAGGTGTCGAAAGAGATCCACAGGGATGCTGGCCAACGTTGACTCAATGCTTCCCACAGTTGTCAAGTTGGCTGGATGTCCTTCGGGTGGTGGACCATTCTTGATACACACGGGAAACTGTTGAGTGTGAAAAACCCAGCAGCATTGCCATTCTTGACACAAACTGGTGCACCTGGCACCTACTACCATACCTCGTTCAAAGGCACGTAAATCTTTGTCTTGCCCATTCACCCTCTTGTAGTTGGCCACCAGGTTTGCACACATCTCAGGAGGGATTTTGTCACACTCCTCTTTGTAGATCTTCTGCAAGTCATTAAGGTTTGGAGGCTGACATTTGGCAACTCGAACCTTCAGCTCCCTCCACAGATTTTCTATGGGATTAAGTTCTGGAGACTGGCTAGGCCACTCCAGGACCTTAATGTGCTTCTTCTTGAGCCACTCCTTTGTTGCCTTGGCCGTGTGTTTTGGGTCATTGTCATGCTGGAATACCCATCCACGACCCATTTTCAATGCCCTTGCTGAGGGAAGGAGGTTCTCACCCAAAATGTACGGTACATGGCCCGTCCATCGTCCCTTTGATGCGGTGAAGTTGTCCTGTCCCCTTAGCAGAAAAACACCCCCAAAGCATAATGTTTCCAACTCCATGTTTGACGGTGGGGATGGTGTTCTTGGGGTCATAGGCAGCATTCCTCCTCCTCCAAACACGGCGAGTTGAGTTGATGCCAAAGAGCTCCATTTTGGTCTCATCTGACCACAACACTTTCAAACAGTTCTCCTCTGAATCATTCAGATGTTAATTGACAAACTTCAGACGGGCCTGTATATGTGCTTTCTTGAGCAGGGGGGACCTTCTGCGGGCGCTGCAGGATTTCAGTCCTTCACGGCGTAGTATGTTACCAATAGTTTTCTTGGTGACTATGGTCCCAGCTGCCTTGAGATCATTGACAAGATCCTCCCGTGTAGTTCTGTGCTGATTCCTCACCATTCTCATGATCATTGCAACTCCACGCGGTGAGATCTTGCATGGAGCCCCAGGTCGAGGGAGATTGACAGTTCTTTTCTGTTTCTTCCATTTGCAAAATAATCACACCAACTGTTGTCACCTTCTCACCAAGCTGCTTGGCAATGGTCTTGTAGCCCATTCCAGCCTTGTGTAGGTCTACAATATTGTCCCTGACATCCTTGGAGAGCTCTTTGGTCTTGGCCATGGTGGAGAGTTTGGAATCTGATTGATTGATTGCTTCTGTGGACAGGCGTATTTTATACAGGTAACAAGCTGAGATTAGGAGCACTCCCTTTAAGAGTGTACTCCTAATCTCAGCTCGTTACCTGTATAAAAGACACCTGGGAGCCAGAAATCTTTCTGATTGAGAGGGGTCAAATACTTATTTCCCTCATTAAAATGCAAATCAATTTATAACATTTTTGACATGCGTTTTTCTGGATTTTGTTGTTGTTACTCTGTCTCTCACTGTTCAAATAAACCTACCATTAAAATTATAGACTGATCATTTCTTTGTCAGTGGGCAAACGTACAAAATCAGCAGGGGATCAAATACTTTTTTTCCCTCACTGTACACAATCCATGTCTCAATTGTCTCAAGGCTTAAAACTCCTTCTTTAACCTGTTTCCTCCCCTTCATCTACATAGATTTTAAGTGGATTTGACAAGTGGCATCAATAAGGGATCATAGCTTTCACCTGGATTCACCAGGTCAGTCTATGGCATGAAAAGAGCAGGTGTTCGTAATGTTTTGTAAACTCAGTGCCTTCAGAAACTATTCACAAACCATTACTTTTTCCACATGTTTTGCTGTTACAGCCTGAACTTAAACTGTATTAAATAGAGATATTTTTTTGTCTCTGGCCTACACACAATACCCCATAATGTCAAAGTGGAATTATGTTTTTAGACATTTTTACAAATGAATTACAAATGAGAAGTTGAAATGTCTTGAGTCAATAAGTATTCAACCCCTTTATTATGTCAACCCTAAATAAGTTCAGGAGTAAAACTTTGCTTAACAAGTCACATAATAAGTTGCATGGACTCACTCTGTGTGCAATAATGGTGTTTAACATGATTTTTGAATGACTACCTCATCTCTGTACCCCACACATACAATAATCTGTAAGGTACCTCAGAGCAGTGCATTTCAAACACAGATTCCACCACAAAGACCAGGGATGTTTTCCAATGCCCTGCAAAGAAAGGCACCTATTGGTAGATGTTTTTTTGTATTTAAAATGTGACGTTATTCATTACACTTTGGATGGTGTGTCAGTACACACAGTTACTACAAAGATACAGGCATCCTTCTTAATTCACTTGCCGGAGAGAAAGGAAACCACTTAGGGATTTCACCATGAGGCCAATGGTGACTATAAAACAGTTACAGAGTAATGGCTGTGATAGGAGAAAACTGAGGATGAACCAACAACATTGTAGTTACTCCACAATACTAACCTAATTGACAGAGTGAAAAGAAGGAAGCCTATACAGAATAAAAATATTCCAAAATATGCATCCTGTTTACAACAAGGCACTAAAGTAATACTTTTTTTTTATGTGGCAAAGGAATTCACTTATTGCACTGAATACAAATTGTAATGTTTGGGGCATATCCAATATAACACATTACTGAGTACCACTCTGCATCTCTTCAAGCATAGTGGTGGCTGCATCATGATATGGGTATGCTTGTGATCGTTAAGGACTCAGGCGTGTTTCAGGTTAAAAATGAAACGGAATGGAGCTAAGCACAGGTAAACTACTAGAGAAAAACCTGGTTCAGTTAGATTTCCACCAGACACTGGGAGATGTATTAATCTTTCAGCAGGACAATAACCTAAAACACAAGGCCAAATCTACATTGGAGTTGCTTACCAAGAAGACAGTGAATGTTCCTGAGTGACTGAGTTACAGTTATGACTTAAATCTACTTGAAAATATATGGCAAGACCTGAAAATGGTTGTTTAGCAATGATCAGCAACTAATTTGACAGAACTTGCCGAACTTTGAAAATAATTATTGGCAAATGTTGCGCAATCCAGGTGTGTAAAAATCGCTTCGAGACATACCCAGAAAGAATCACAGCTGTAATTGCTGCCAAATGTGCTTCTACAAAGTATTGACTCAGGGTTGTGAATACTTATGTAAATTATATATTTCAAAAAATGTATGAAAACAGTTTTTGACTTTGTCATTATGGGCATCAATTTTATACATTTTGAATTCAGGCTGTAACACAACAAAATGTGGAATAAGTCAAGGGGTATGAATACTTTCTGAAGGCACTGTATGCATGGTGTATGTGTCGAGTGTTCAATGTATAGTTTTTATTTGGAATACAGTAGTACTGTGTCTAAGACTGTTTTACCCCGTTGGATAATTAGTTTTGTCTTGTCTTATCCTATCAAGGGTTGCAAAATTCTGGTAACTTTCCCAAATGTCTTGCTCAGGAAGAACCTAAAGAAGCACCAGATGGCCCACACAGGGAAGAAACCCTTTGGTTGCACCCTCTGTGGGAAAAATACAGGGTACTGAAGAACTTAGAGAGACACATAGCCAATCAAGGATGATCAATGGAAACAGGATGCACCTGAGCTCAATTTCAAGTCTCACAGCAATGGGTCTGAATACTTATGTAAATAAGGTATTTCTGTGTGTTATATTTCATACATTTGCAAACATTTCTAAAAACGTGTTTTCTCTTTGTCATCATGAGGTATTGTGTGTAGATTGATGAGGGAAAAAATGAAATTAATCAATTTTAGAAAAAGGCTGTAACGTAACAAAATGTGGAAAAAGTCAAGGGGTATGAATACTTTCCGAATGCACGGTATGTTGCTCCGTCTGTGGGAACAGGGTGCTGAAGAACTTGACACATGACAACCACACACCCAGACATAAAGACATTGAGGAGGTGAAAGACCACACCCAGACATAAAGACATTGAGGAGGTGAAAGACCACACCCAGACATAAAGACATTGAGGAGGTGAAAGACCACACCCAGACATAAAGACATTGAGGAGGTGAAAGACCACACCCATACATAAAGACATTGAGGAGGTGAAAGACCACACCCAGACATAAAGACATTGAGGAGGTGAAAGACCACACCCAGACATAAAGACATTGAGGAGGTAAAAGACCACACCCAGACATAAAGACATTGAGGAGGTGAAAGACCACACCCAGACATAAAGACATTGAGGAGGTGAAAGACCACACCCAGACAGTGAAAGACTGAATAGTAGAAGATGGAATATTTGAATGGGATACAGAACACGTAGGCCGCCTGTAATCTAGAAATCTATTAACTATGTCTAAAATCCTTCAATACGTTGTAGATCCATCCTTCAATGCATATTAGATCCATATAGATGTTTGGTATTGTTCTCAGTATAACCACTTGCCGACAGACTTTGAAAACGAAGTGTATGTGCGAGAGGTGAGAGCTGGATGCTGTTGACACAGTGAATGATGAGCCAGCATGTTTAGAAAAGGCCTTTCCTGCCTGGCTGTCGCCTATTCTGAGCCTTATGCCGCGTTCAAAACTTTTGGGAGATCCGAACTCTTCGACTTCAGTGTGTTCAAGACAAATGGGAACTTGGAAAAAAACGAGCTCCGACAGAGAAAATTAGTTTTGAACGGTCTTCCAACTCGGAATTCCAGGAACCTGGGCCTCTTTCTAGACCTGGGCCTCTTTCTAGCTTCGACCTTAAGATCACTGACGTCATGATTTGACCTTGTTTTTTTTCAGATTTCCCAGTTGTCTTAAACGCACCATTAGAAATGAGTGTTTTGCATGCCTCTTCCTAAGATGGCTGATGTATAACTGTGAACACTGTGGCCCTTACTAAGATGGATAACAAACCTCGGTGTACTCATACACTGATAATGTTATAGAACACTATGGGAGAATCTCAATTGGATACTCCTCGCATCCTCTCTCTGTGCCTCCTAAAAATCCATTGGATGAGAAAGCCAGAGTTCCTTCTCCTCTTACTTTCTCCTCCAATAGGTTTTGAGAAGGAGGATAGAGGACTCGAGGCGTATAACATTTACATTCCCCTCTAAGCAGTTTCTCCTGACCAGGAAAAGATTCAGGGCCCTAGTTGTCCAGAGGGTTATATGAAGATGAAGGCTCAAGGAGTTAGCCTGATAACTTGCCTAAATATTCAGATAAAAGTTTTTTTTTCAAGGAGTTAGCCTGATAACTTGCCTAAATATTCAGATTTTTATTTTTAGAAAGATCAGTTTGAAATGGGCATGGTCTACTTTACTCAACAACCAAAAACACATATCTAAGTTAAGCTTTCTTTATGAATGATAAAATAGTTATTTCTGGATGTTTATCAAAGTTAGCTGGCTTTGATCCAACTTTGTAGTATACCCCTCTGGTCAAACCAATTGGTCAGGAAGCACTCCTGGCCCTAGGCATATCATATGAAGGTACTGTACTGTAGTTAAAAAGATAGCATACTAAATGTCTCCTTTTGAGATGGTTTTCTGTAAGGGTAAATACACTATAACAACAATCTGTCGATGCCGATGTTTTCTATTGAAATGATTGAAGGCAAATGCATGTGTTTGTGTCCTTTTTGGTGGAAGGAAATTCCAGGAATAATATTTAAATGTTCAGTCAGTCAGTGTCCAAACATCCTCCTGTGTCTTTACTTTTATTTGATCAGAAATAATAATTATTCCATTATCATTTGGTATTATTCTGTTTGCACCACATCCAGTGGCTTGGCATATTTTCTATTTTGTTGCCTTACAACACACAACATGCCTACCACTTTGAAGATGCAAAATATTTTTAAATTGTGAAACAAACAAGAAATAAGACAAAAAAACAGAACTTGAGCGTACATAACTATTGCCACCTTTTGCAGCAATTACAGCTGCAAGTCTCTTGGGGTATTTCTCTATAAGCTTGGCACATCTAGCCGCTGGGATTTTTGCCCATTCTTCAAGGCAAAACTGCTCTAGCTCCTTAAAGTTGGATGGGTTCCGCTGGTGTACAGCAATCATTAAGTCATACCATAGAGTCTCAATTGGATTGAGGTCTGGGCTGTGACTAGGCCATTCCAAGACATTTAAATGTTTCTCCTTAAACCACTCGAGTGTTGCTTTAGCAGTATGCTTAGGGTCATTGTCCTGCTGGAAGGTGAACCTCCGTCCCAGTCTCAAATCTCTGGAAGACTGAAACAGGTTTCCCTCAAGAATTTCCCTGTATTTAGCGCCATCCTTCCTTCAATTCTGACCAGTTTCCCAGTACCTGCCGATGAAAAACATCCCCACAGCATGATGCTGCCACCACCATGCTTCACTGTGGGGATTTTGTTCTCGGCGTGATGACAGGTGTTGGGTTTGCGCCAGACATAGCGTTTTCCTTGATGGCCAAAAAGCTCAATTTTAGTCTCATCAGACCAGAGTAGCTTCTTCCATATGTTTGGGGAGTCTCCCACCTGCCTTTTGGCGAACACCAAATGTGTTTGCTTATTTTTTTCTTTAAGCAATGGCTTTTTTCTGGCCACTCTCCACTCTCCAGCTCTGTGGTGTGTACGGCTTAAAATTGTCCTATGGACAGATACTGCAATCTCCGCTGTGGAGCTTTACTGCTCCTTCAGGGTTATCTTTGGTCTCTTTGTTGCCTCTCTGATTAATGCCCTCCTTGCCTGGTCCGTGAGTTTTGGTGGGCGGCCCTCTCTTGGCAGGTTTGTTGTGGTGCCATATTCTTTCCATTTTTAAATAATGGATTTAATGGTGCTCCGTGGGATGTTCAAAGTTCCTGATATTTTTGTATAACCCAACCCTGATCTGTACTTCTCCACAACTTTGACCCTGACCTGTTTGGAGAGCTCGTTGGTCTTCATGGTGCCGCTTGCTTGGTGGTGCCCCTTGGTTAGTGGTGTTGCAGACTCTGGGGCCTTTCAGAACAGGTGTGTATATATACTGAGATCATGTGACACTTAGATTGCACACAGGTGGACTTTATTTATCTAATTATGTGACTTCCGAAGGTAATTGGTTGCACCAGATCTTATTTAGGTGATTCATAGCAAAGGGGGTGAATACATTTGCACGCACCACTTTTGCGTTATTTATTTATTTGAATTCTTTGAAGCAAGTTATGTTTTTCATGTCACTTCACCAATTTTGACTATTTTTGTATGTCCATTACATGAAATCCAAATAAAAATCCATTTAAATTACATGTTGTAATGCAACAAAATAGGAAAAATGCCAAGGGGGATGAATACTTTTGCAAGGCAGTATAGGTCTCTCTTTATGTAGTGTTTTGGTGTTTTGTTAGATGCAGGCTTCTATTTGAGCCAGGCATCAATTTACTTAATGCACACACCTTTTACTAATTTGCATAGTTAGTTGTTTAATTCCAGCATTCACTTCCAGCATTTTAATCAATTTCCTGCACTAATGTGTTATGATTTACACATTGTGTCACGTTTCTTTTGTCTTAGTAGGCCTCTATAATAAATAAAAAAATCTGCCAATTTCTGGGGGTCTGTATTCCCAAAGTTGTTGACTGTTTTTATGCTTGCCAGTTTATAGCTAACAGTTCTCAGCTGTTAGCAGCCAATGGTTAGCAGTTTTTTTTTACTGGCAATAAAAATGGAAGATTGCCATAATTTCTTAGAGTCATTACTGAATTATTTAATGTAACAAATCAAACATTAAACCTCCAAAACAATTCATGGTAACCTCGTAAACAATTCATTTAGACCTTGAGTTTATTTGAAACAGGTGTGTATTTGAGACTGTGTTTAATTGAAGTTTTACGGTAGATAGATTATGTCATCAAAACAGTCCAATGTTAAAACTATTTTGTCTCCTTGGATTCTCTCACCAGGCTAGCCCCCTTCAGTTCCACAGACACCTGGAAAATAAATGACAGAAACTCTTTCAGGTACTAATTGAGATATCACTCGCTAACACACGCTACAATAACAACTTGGAAACACGGTAATAAGACCCAGAGTTAGGGATAATTCCATTTCAATTGAGTCAATTCAGGATGTAAACTGATTTTCCACTTCCACATTTTCATCATTGAAATACATTGAGGAAAATTGTAATAAAAATGTGTTTATTTCCTGAAATGGAATTGACCCCAACTCTGATAAAAGTACAATGTTTTCAATGCCTGTCTGTTGCAATAAGGAAAACGGTCTGTAATATGCTTGTTGTTACCTGTCTGAGTGGTTCCACCCTCCTCTTCTTCCTCACGGTGGAAAATCTGTCCATCTGGTTGAGTCCTCCAGCGCAGTTGAATGTCAGACACACCCTGCTTCATGAGCTCTACATGCAGCTAAATTAAAGCACAAGAGGTTAGATTATTCTCTCTCGCTCGCTCTCTTTCCATGGGAAACATATGTTAACATTGCCAAAGTAAGTGAAATAGACAAACAAAAGGGAAACAAAAAATAAACAGTAAACATCACACTCATAAAAGTATTAAAATATAGACATTTCAAATGCTATACTATTGGCAATGTACAGTGTTGTAACATATTGTGCAAATAGTTTAAATATGAAAGGGAAAATAAATAGACAAATATAGGTTGTATTTACAATGGTGTTTGTTCGGTCACTGGTTGCCCTTTTCTTGTGGCAACAGGTCACAAATATTGCTGCTGTGGTGGCACACTGTGGTATTTCAACTAATAGATATGGGAGTTTATCAAGGTTGGATTTGTTTTCAAATTCTTTGTGGGCCTGTGTAATCAAATCAAATCAAATCAAATTTTATTGGCCACATGCGCCGAATATAACAGGTGTAGACATTACAGTGAAATGCTTACTTACAGCCCTTAACCAACAGTGCATTTATTTTTTATAAAAAAGTAAAATAAAACAACAACAAAAAAGTGTTGAGAAAAAAAAGAGCAGAAGTAAAATAAAATAACAGTAGGGAGGCTATATATACAGGGGGGTACCGGTGCAGAGTCAATGTGCGGGGGCACCGGCTAGTTGAGGTAGTTGAAGTAATATGTACATGTGGGTAGAGTTAAAGTGACTATGCATAAATAATTAACAGAGTAGCAGCAGCGTCAAAAGGATGGGGTGGGGGGGCAGTGCAAATAGTCCAGGTAGCCATGATTAGCTGTTCAGGAGTCTTATGGCTTGGGGGTAGAAGCTGTTAAGAAGTCTTTTGGACCTAGACTTGGAACTCCGGTACCGCTTGCCGTGCGGTAGCAGAGAGAACAGTCTATGACTAGGGTGGCTGGAGTCTTTGACAATTTTTTGAGGGCCTTCCTCTGACACCGCCTGGTATAGAGGTCCTGGATGGCAGGAATCTTGGCCCCAGTGATGTACTGGGCCGTACGCACTACCCTCTGTAGTGCCTTGCGTTCGGAGGCCAAGCTGTTGCCATACCAGGCGGTGATGCAACCAGTCAGGATTATCTCGATGGTGCAGCTGTATAATTTTTTTAGGATCTGAGAACCCATGCCAAATCTTTTCAGTCTCCTGAGGGGGAATAGGCTTTGTCGTGCCCTCTTCACAACTGTCTTGGTGTGTTTGGACCATGATAGTTTGTTGGTGATGTGGACACCAAGGAACTTGAAGCTCTCAACCTGTTCCACTACAGCCCCTTCGATGAGAATGGGGGCGTGCTCAGTCCTCTTTTTTTTCCTGTAGTCCACAATCATCTCCTTTGTCTTGGTCACGTTGAGGGAGAGGTTGTTATCCTGGCACCACACGGCCAGGTCTCTGACCTCCTCCCCTATAGGCTGTCTCATCGTTGTCGGGTGATCAGGCCTACCACTGTTGTGTCGTCGGCAAACTTAATGATGGTGTTGGAGTCGTGCCTGGCCATGCAGTCATGGGTGAACAGGGAGTACAGTAGGGGACACAGCACGCACCCCTGAGGGGCCCCCGTGTTGAAGATCAGTGTGGCAGATGTGTTGTTAACTACCCTTACCACCGGGGGGCGGCCCGTCAGGAAGTCCAGGATCCAATTGCAGAGGGAGGTGTTTAGTCCCAGGATCCTTAGCTTAGTGATGAGCTTTGAGGGCACTATGGTGTTGAATGCTGAGCTGTAGTCAATGAATAGCATTCTCACGTAGGTGTTCCTCTTGTCCAGGTGGAAAAGGGCAGTGTGGAGTGCAATAGAGATTGCATCATCTGTGGATCTGTTGGGGCGGTATGCAAATTGGAGTGGGTCTAGGGTTTCTGGGATAATGGTGTTGATGTGAGCCATGACCAGCCTTTCAAAGCACTTCATGGCTACAGACGTCAGTGCTACGGGTCGGTAGTCATTTAGGCAGGTTACCTTAGAGTCCTTGGGCATGGGGACTATGGTGGTCTGCTTGAAACACGTTGGTATTACAGACTCAGTCAGGGACATGTTGAAAATGTCAGTGAAGACACTTGCCAGTTGGTCAGCACATGCTCGGAGTACACGTCCTGGTAATCCGTCTAGCCCTGCGGCCTTGTGAATATTGACCTGCTTAAAAGTCTTACTCACATCAGCTACGGAGTGCGTGATCACATAGTCATCCGGAACAGCTGGTGTTATCATGCATGCTTCAGTGTTGTTTGCCTCGAAGCGAGCATAGAAGTGGTTTAGCTCGTCTGGAAGTCTTGTGTCACTGGGCAGCTCGCGGCTGTGCTTCCCTTTGTAGTCTGTAATAGTTTTCAAGCCCTGCCACATCGGACGAGCGTCAGAGCCGGTGTAGTACGATTAAATCTTAGTCCTGTATTGACTCTTTGCCTGTTTGATGGTTTGTCTGAGGGCATAGCGGGATTTCTTATAAGCGTCCGGGTTAGAGTCCCGCTCCTTGAAAGCGGCAGCTCTACCCTTTAGCTCAGTGTGAATGTTTCCTGTAATCCATGGCTTCTGGTTGGGGTATGTACGTACAGTCACTGTGGGGACGACATCATCGATGCACTTATTGATGAAGCCAGTGACTGATGTGGTGTACTCCTCAATGCTATCTGAAGAATCCCGAACATGTTCCAGTCTGTGCTAGCAAAACAGTCCTGTAGCTTAGCTTAATCTTAGGGAAATATTTGTCTCTGATATGGTCATACAGTTGACAGTCGTTTAGGAAGTGCAGTTTGGTTTCCAACTCATTTTGTGGGCAGTGGGTACATAGCCTGTCTTCTTTTGAGAGCCAGGTCTGCTGATGGCGGCCTCTCTCAATAGTAAAGCTATGCTCACCCGATCTGTACATAGACAAGGATTTTCTTGATTTTGGTTCAATTACAGTGGTCACAGTGGTAGGGCTGTCCCCCGACAAAAACAAATCTTGGTCGACCAAGAGTCGTCTGTTCTTTTCAAAGTAAGTTACTTTTATTTTTCCATATATTGACACATTCTATGTGTTTTAATCAAATCAACTTTATTCACTGAGCTTGTCTGGTGCTTTAAGCACAAGGTTTAATTAAATAATTAAGACACACAATTGACTAGAGGGAGTCCGACCAGCAATTTATTTGATTGTGCGGGGCCATGCTCAGACTTTCTGCGCTGTGTTAAAATTAACAAAAGACAGCGAGTGACTGTGACTAGCAGCTGTTGTCTCACTCTCCTCCCTGCTGCAGTGACCACCGCAGAACATCAAAGTGTTAATCGCGCTGTCCGTGTTGCTGAAGCTGCAACATAATTACAGCCGTTTCTGATTGAAACGTTTTGTTACCGAGGTCCCTCATTTGTTTAGGAAAAATATTCCCCATTCCTTCAAACCTTGCTCTCTTTACGTGACACATGTATGCGGCGAATGCACGTGACCAAATACCTATTCGCATGGGACTAGTATTACTAGAGAACGTTGGTTATAGCATTATTACTCCAGAATGTCCGTTATTCCAGAGGACGATTCGGATGGTATTAGTTTTTTCCAAACTGCCCCCTGTAATTCTTTATTTTTTTTCCCAACAAATTGATAGCTATGAAGGAAGCCAGGAGGTTTTTATTCTAGGCATGAAGATACAGTATTTCAACATCTCCAGGTGATAGGGCTACACTGATAACTCAAGCTTGGTTCCCAAGTTTCCAATTAAGTGATAATGCCCGAGAAGCCAGTGTTTGGAAGATATATTGGCACGGGTGTTGTTAGGCCCGAGACGAAGCTTATACGCATACTAGCTCGCAAGGTTCTTATCCCTTGCTTGCTAGCTAGCAAACTACGTCTAACTTACGGTCACGTAAAAAAGTGCTACCAGGGTCCTCCCGAGTGGCGCAGCGGTCTAAGGCACTGAATTGCAGTGTTGCGGCATTACTACAGCCTGGGGATCGATCCCAGGCTATGTTACAACCGGCCATGACTGGGAGTCCCATAGGGCAGCGCACAATTGGCCCAGCTTCGTCCGGGTTAGGGGATGGTTTGGCCGGGGGGGCTTTACTTGGCTCATCGCGCTCTAGCGACTCCTTGTGGCGGGCCGTGCGCCTGCAGGCTTACTTCGGTCATCAGTTGAACAGTGTTTCCTCCGACACATTGGTGCAGCTGGCTTCCGGGTTAAGCGAGCGGATGTTAAGATGCGTGGCGTGGCAGGCGACTCGACCTTCACCTCTCCCGAGCCCGTTGGGTAGTTGCAGCAATGAGACAAGATCATAATCAGGAAATTAGCCAGAATGCAGCCAGAATAACAGCAAAGTAGTTGCATTTGTTTAAGCTGTTTTCTAGTGACATTTATTTGGATACATCTATAACAATGAGCTAATGAGGTGCGATTTCTCCTGGCATAGAAAATGTGCTCAGCTGATTCATGATTTCGACTTGTTGAGAAACGCTGCCTGTCAGTCCATTTCGTCCTGACTCCCGACATGTTCATTACTATGGGACAGCTGGAGATCGAATTTGAATATTGAAACAATGTTACAAATGTCGGAAAGACAGACAAAGGTTTATACAAATCTCTGCTGTTGAAAACTAAATGTCAGATAATGTGTAGATGCTTTTTATAGTGGAGATCAAGTTTAGAAATTGCTTGGCTGGGTCCTACCTAATTTCTACCAGCATGTTAAATGTGCAACCAGAGGAAAAAAAACTCTACAGCACCTTTACTCCACACACAGAGATGCGTACAAAGCTCTCCCTCGCTTTCCATTTGGCAAATCTGACCATAATTCTATCCTCCTGATTCCTGCTTATAAGCAAAAACTAAAGCAGAAAGCACCAGTGACTTGGTTAATAAGGAAGTGGTCAGATGACGCAGATGCTAAGCTACAGGACTGTTTTGCTAGCACAGACTGGAATGTGTTCCTGGATTCTTCCGATTGCATTGAGGAGTACACTACATCAGTCACTGCCTTCATCAATAAGTGCATCGATGACGTTGTCCCCACAGTGACTGTACGTACATACCCCAACCTGAAGCCATGGATGATAGGCAACATCTGCACTGAGCTAAAGGGTAGAGCTGCAGCTTTCAAGGAGCGGGACTCTAACCCAGACGCTTATAAGAAATCCCAATATGCCCTCTGATGAACCATCAAACAGGCAAAGAGTCAATACAGGACTAAGATTTAATCGTACTACACCGGCTCCGACACTAGTCGGATATGGCAGGTCTTGCAAACTATTACAGACTACAAAGGGAAGCACAGCCGCGAGCTGCCCAGTGACACAAGCCTACCAGACGAGCTAAATCACTTCTATGCTCGCTTCGAGGCAAGCAACATGCATGCATGAGAGCATCAGCTGTTCCGGATGACTATGTGATCCCACTCTCCATAGCCGATGTTAGTAAGACTTTTAAGCAGGTCAAGGGCCAGACAGATGGAGTAGGACGTGTACTCTGAGGATGTGCTTACCAACTGGTAAGTGTCTTCACTGACATTTTCAACATGTCCCTGACTAAGTCTGTAATACCAACATAATTCAAGCAGACCACCATAATTCCTGTGCCCAAGAACACTAAGATAACCTGCCTAAATGACTACCGACCCGTAGCACTCACGTCTGTAGCCATGAAGTGCTTTGAAAGGCAGGTCATGGCTCACATAAACACCATTACCCCAGAAAAACTAGACCCACTAAATTTGCATACCGCCCCAACAGATCCACAGATGATGCAATCTCTATTGCACTACACTCTGCCCTTTCCCACCTGGACAAGAGTAACACCTACGTGACAAAGTTATTCATTGACTACAGCTCAGCGTTCAACACCATAGTGCCCTCAAAGCTCATCACTAAGCTAAAGACCCTGGGACTAAACACCTCCCTATGCAACTGGATCCTGGACTTCCTGACAGGCCGCCCCCCGGTGGTAAGGGTAGGTAACAACACATCTGCCACGCTGATCTTCAACACGGGGGCCCCTCAGTGGTGCGTGCTCAGTCCCCTCCTGTACTCCCCTGTTCACCCATGACTGCGTGGCCAGGCACGACTCCAACACCATCATTAAGTTTGCCGATGACACAACAGTGGTAGGCCTGATCACCGACAACGATGAGACAGCCTATAAGGAGGAGGTCAGAGACCTGGCTGTGTGGTGCCAGGACAACAACCTCTCCCTCAACGTGATCAAGACAGAGGTGATGATTGTGGACTACATGAAAAAAAAGACAGGACTGAGCACGCCCCCCATTCTCATCAACGGGGCTGTAGTGGAACAGGTTGAGAGCTTCAAGTTCCTTGGTGTCCACATCACCAACAAATTATCATGGTCCAAACACACCAAGACAGTCGTAAAGAGGGCCCGACAAAACCTATTCCCCCTCAGGAGACTGAAAAGATCTGGCATGGGTCCTCAGATCCTCAAAAGGTTATACAGCTGCACCATCCTGACTGGTTGCATCACCGCCTGGTATGGCAACTGCTCGGCCTCCAACCGCAAGGCATTACAGAGGGTAGTGGTACGGCCCAGTACATCACTGGGGCCAAGCTTCCTGCCATCCACGACCTCTATACCAGGCGGTGTCAGAGGAAGGCCCTCAAAATTGTCAAAGACTCCAGCCACCCTAGTCATAGACTGTTCCCTCTGCTACCACACGGCAAGCAGTACCGGAGCGCCAAGTCTAGGTCCAAACGGCTTCTTAACAGCTTCTACCCCCAAGCCATAAGACTCCTGAACAGCTAATCATGGCTACCCGGACTATTTGCAAGTGGCAAATAAGATTTGATGAGGATTGCGCAGTCAGATGGAACAGAGTAAATAGGCATTTTAACATAATAGATTTAGCCAGTGATAACTTGTGAAATAGACAGCGGCTGGAATGCGGTTTTAACCAATCAGCATTAGACACATCTGTTGTATAAACCATATTATAAACTGGGTGGTTTGAGTTCTGAATGCTGATTGGCTGACAGCCTTGGTATATCAGACCGTATACCAGGGGTATGACAAAACATTTATTTTACCGCTATAATTATATTGGTAACCAGTTTATAATAGCAATAAGGCACCAGGTTGCGTCTTGCCTAAGAACATCCCTTAGCTGTGGTATATTGGCCATATAATAACCCCCTCATTGCTTAACCAAACCATATTTTCTATAGTGTCGCCATAATATTTAAATTGAGGAAGTGTGATCATAATCATTAGGATATGTTAGTGATCTGCAATATGTCCTAAATGCCCACCAGCCTTCAGGTGTGAGCTAAACAGTGCAATTGCAGTTGCGATGCCTTTTCAGGCTATGGATGAGAAAAGTTAACTTGTCATTTCCAAACGTTTAGGTCAGTTGTTTGCGGCTGCTTTGCAATCTGTTAACAGCAAGGGTTGCATTAAATAGGCTCAATATTTTTTACTGATGCATTTCACAATATTCCATTCATATGCAGAAAACATATAAACCAAAGCATTCACTGTGAAAGTTGCTAGGCTACATGTAGGCCATTCATATATAGCTGATGCGCAGCACTTAGTTCAATTTATCGAATCAGTTATTGCAACACCTGACATTTCTCTCAAAACACAGGGATGCCGATTCGCATGTGACTAATATTGTCACAGAACATTGGAGTTAAAAAAAAAAAAAACAGTAGGTTTTTCTGGCTGGAATTGCTACTCTCCTGCCATGTACAATGACATGGCTGATTCGGACAGGGCTAAAATGACAGATGTGGTGTTTTGTGCTCATTCACTTAATTACATTACCCGACCTCCCCCAGTAATGCTAATCCCGTCCGAATAGGGCACAACAGAGCCAGGGCCGGCCTTTGCGGTTCTGCCACCATATGCGAGACTAGAATTGTCCCAGTAAGCAAAATTATGTTGAAAATACGTATTTCCAAGACTTTGAAGTTAGGTTCAATTTAGATTCTGAATGAAAGGTGAAAATACTTATTTTATGATGTTGAAAATACGTATTTTACAGACGTTGACATTATAATTTTTTTCTGATGTTGAAATCAGGCTAATTTCTGGATCTGAATAAAAGTTGAAAATAAGTTATTTATAGATGTCTATGTTTGGACCAAATCAAGGCTATTGCAGACCGGACAAAATGGACCAAAAATCTATGTCAGTGGATATGGAAATCAAGGCCGGTCCGGAACTGCAACAAAAAAAGACATCGGTCAGTGCTTACTGAGGTGTAGCCTACAGTGTTGCCTGAAATGGAATGTTATTAATGCCCATCTATGTGGTAAGCCTACCATTTGTAAAACACAAAAAACGACTCCCAGACAGAACCCCAAAAATACGTCCAAAGATGGCGGCTTGTGCTTACTAGGGTGAAGCCTACCATGTCCGCCTGCAATGGAATTGTATGAATGCCCATCCATGTGGTAGACTCACCTTTTTAAAACAGGCCATTGCATAGGCTTTATTAGTCCTAATTCATGTGACCAAGCTCTGAAAGTCAGCTACCCAACTTTATCAGGAGTTGGCGGCAGGTAGCTTAGTGGTTAAGAGCGTTGTACCAGTAACCGAAAGGTCGCTGGTTCTAATCCCTGAGCCAACTAGGTGAAAAATCTGTCGATGTGCCCTTGAGCAAGGCACTTAACCCTAATAGCTCCTGAAAGTCGCTCTGGATAAGAGCGTCTGCTAAATGACTAAAATGTAAATGTTATCGTGTGGCTAATGCAGAAGTATTTTCTTTTTCGCTATGATCAGCTTGTCAAAAAATTGGGGTGAAATGGGGTGAAACTCCTGGACAACAATTGTGATTGTCCATTTTACTTTGACCTGTCCTGTTTTTAGGATATGTTGCTTTGTTAATTTAACATGACAGCACATGTTTTATTTGATTGAGTGCCATTTAGGTTATGCTATTTGATCAGAGAACCCTGCATGATGTAAAAAGTGTCCGTGTCATTACATTGTCATACATTTTATCTCCATCCTGTAGGCTACAGAAAAGGCCACATTCTCTTTCTACCATATCCTTTATCTGCAACTTGATTTATGTTAGAATATTTTTTTGACTGAACGTTGGTGGAGCACTACAGAGATGCGTCTCTCCAACAGCACCCTGGAAAGGCACGCTGGGAATGGACAAGCAAAATATTTTGCGCCCCTGCCTTTGACAAAGTGGGCACTGCTTATCAAAGAGTGGCATCAGCGCTCACCTAAAAAGCCCATATGCCACTGGTTGAGAGAAATCGTCATTGTTTTTGGACAGGATTATGTGAGGTTTTATGTGATGTTGTTGCAGGTGCGTCTTGGTCAGTTTAGCTCAGAAAATGCTGCCCTCGTCAATCTACCGCCATAGGCGGCCTCCTAATCCTGCCTAATGAGCGGGCAGGCCGTGCCTATAGCATAGCATATAATATCACATCAATACATTTGTTATAACAAACTCTGAACACCGTAACACATGTGACAGCAAAATGGATGCAGAGGACGTGACAAATAAACTCGAAACGGGGGAATTTTAACAGGTTGCTCAGGAGGTAAAAGGAAAGTCAGATGTGTGGAATAAATGTGACTAGTTGTGGAAAATACTGGAGATCAAGAAAAAGGTAAGGAGCTGCCAGCATATTATTATTTGGGCCAAAGAGGCGCTGTATCGATTACAATATCATTTTGCTGACCGTTTGGAACAATGTAAACAACACTAAAAAACCGTACCAGAGAGTCTGTTGTAAAGTATATTTTTGCTAAGCCTTTATCAGAGCAAAGACTAAAAAACATTAGCATTCAGTCGTGAATGGAATTCCCGAAATGGAACGGTTTATTTATTGTTCAAGGCTCGCTTTATTTTATTTTAAAACTAAAATGCTTGATTGCATTTCAATCATGAATGACTCGTATGCTGTGTGATGACATGAACGAATGAATGATTGATTGGCACACTATAGAAGTATTGAAGTACAATGCATTCGGATAGTTTTTTTTCCCCTCATCAATCTACAAACAATACCCCATAACGACAAAGCAAAAACAAGTTTTTAGACATTTTTACAAAATAGAAAAGAAAAACTGAAATATCACATTTACATAAGTATTCAGACCCTTTACTCAGTACTTTGTTGAAGCTCCTTTGGCAGCAATTACAGCCTCGCGTCTTCTTGGGTATGACTCTACAAGCTTGGCACAGGCGTATTTGGGGAGTTTCTCCCATTCTTCTCTGCAGATCCTCTCAAGCCCTGCCAGGTTGGATTGGGAGCGTCACTGCACAGCTATTTTCAGGTATCTCCAGAGATGTTTGATTGGGTTCAAGTCCAGGCTCCTGCTTTGTCTTGGCTGTGTGCTTAGGCTTGTTGTCCTGTTGGAAGGTGAACCTTCGCCCCAGTCTGAGGTCCTGAGCAGGTTTTCATCAAGGATCTCCCCTGTACTTTGCTCCGTTCATCTTTCCCTCAATCCTGACTAGTCTCCCAGTCCATGCCACTGAAAAACATCCCCACAGCATGATGCTGCCACCACCATGCTTCACAGTAGGGATTGTGCCAGGTTTAGACCGCCACCCCTTGCCAGTTGGTCAGCGCATGCCCGAGTACACGTCCTAGTAATCCATCTGACTCTGCGGCCTTGTGAATGTTGACCTGTTTAAAGGTCTTACTCACATCGTCTACGGAGAGCATGATCACACAGTCGTCCGGAACAGCTGATGCTCTCATGCATGTTTCAGTGTTACTTGCCTCGAAGTGAGCATATAAGTAATTTAGCTCGTCTGGTAGGCTCAATCACTGGGCAGCTCGCGGCTGTGCTTCCCTTTGTCGGTGTAGTATGATTCCTTCTTAGTCCTGTATTGACGCTTTACCTGTTTGATGGTTCGTCGGAGGGCATAGCGGGATTTCTTATAAGCATCTGGGTTAGAGTCCTGCTCCTTGAAAGTGTCAGCTCTACCCTTTAGCTCATTGGGGATGTTGCCTGTAATCCATGGCTTCTGGTTGGGGTATGTACGTACAGTCACTGTGGGGACGACGTCATCGATGCACTTATTGATGAAGGCAGTGACTGATGTGGTGTACTCCTCAATGCCATCGGAAGAATCCCGAACATATTCCAGTCTGTGCTAGCAAAACAGTCCTGTAGCTTAGCATCTGCTTCATCTGATCACTTTTCTATTGACCGAATCACTGGTGCTTCCTGCTTTAGTTTTGGCTTTTACTTTTAGTTTTAGCAGGAATCAGGAGAATAGAATCAGATTTGCCAAATGGAGGGCAAGGAGAGCTTTGTATGCGTGTCTGTGTGTGGAGTAAAGGTGGTCTAGAGTTTTTTTCCCTCTGGTTGCACATTTAACATGCTGGTAGAAATGAGGTAAAATGGATTTAATTTTCCCCTGCATTAAAGTCCCCGGCCACTAGGAGCGCCACCTCTGGATGTGTGTTTTCCTGTTTGCTTATGGCCGTATACAGTTCATTGAGTGCGGTCTTAGTGCCTGCATTAGTTTGTGGTGGTAAATAGACAGCTACAAAGAATATAGATGAAAACTCTCTTGGTAGATAGTGTGGTCTACAGCTTATCATGAGATACTCTACCTCAGGCGAGCAAAACCTAGAGACTTCCTTAGATATCGTGCACCAGCTGTTGTTTACAAATATACATAGACTGCCACCCCTTGTCTTACCAGAGGCTGCTGTTCTATCCTGCCGATACAGTGTATAACCCGCCAGCTGTATGTTATTAATGTCTTCGTTCAGCCACGACTCAGTGAAACATAAGATATTACAGTTTTTAATATCCCGTTGGTAGGATATACAGGCTTGTAGTTCGTCCACTTTATTATCAAGCGATTGTAAGTTGGCCAATAGTATCGATGGCAAAGGCAAATTAGCCACTTGTCGCCGGCTCCTGACCAGGCACCATGATCTCCTTCCGTGATATCTTATTTTCTTTCTGCTGCGAATGACGGGGATGAGGGCCCTGTCGGGTGTCTGGAGCAAATCCCTCTCATCCCACTCATTCAAGAAAAATATTTGTCCAGTTCAAGGTGAGTTATCGCTGTTCTGATGTCCAGAAGCTATTTTCGGTCATAAGAGACGGTAGCAGCAACATTATCTACAAAATAAGTTACAAACAATGTGAAAAAACACACAAAATAGCACGGTTGGTTAAGAGTCCATAAAACGGCAGCCATTGTACAGGTTTCTTTGCAGCAATTCGACCATGAAGGCCTGATTCAAACAGTCCCCTCTGAACAGTTGATGTTAAGATGTGTATGTTATTTGAACTCTGTGAAGCATTTATTTGGGCTGCAATTTCTGAGGCTGGTAAATCGAATGAACTTATCCTCTGCAGCAGAGTTATCTCTGGGTCTTCCATTCTTGTCACGGTCCTCATGAGAGCCAGTTTCATCATAGTGCTTGACGTTTTTTGCGACTGCACTTGAAGAAACTTTCAAAGTTCTTGACATTTTCCGTATTGACTGACCTTCATGTTTTAAAGTAATGATGGACTGTCGTTTCTCTTTGCTTATTTGAGCTGTTCTTGCCATACATTTACATTTTAGTCATTTAGCAGACGCTCTTATCCAGAGCGACTTACATGAGCAATTAGGGTTAAGTGCCTTGCTCAAGGGCACATCGGCAGATTTTTCACCTAGTCGGCTCGGGAATTAGAACCAGTGACCTTTCGGTTACCGGTACAATGCTCTTAACCACTAAGCTACCTGCCGCCCCAATAATATGGACTTGGTCTTTTACCAAATAGGGCAATCTTCTGTATACCCCCCTACCTTGTAACAACACAACTGATTGTCTCAAACTCATTATGAAGGAAATAAAGTCCACAAATTAACTTTTAAGAAGGCACACCTGTTAATTGAAATGCATTCCAGGTGACTACCTTTTGAAGCTGGTTGAGAGAATGCCAAGAGTGTGCAAAGCTGTCATGGGATCAGCCCTACACAGTGGTCAGATGTTCTGCTACTGTGTACTCTCTGTTTAGGGCCAAATAAAAAAAAACTGTTTGTTCAGTTATTTTGTTGATTCTTTCCAATGTGTCAAGTCATTATCTTTTTGTTTTCTCATGATTTGGTTGGGTCTAATTGTGTGTTGCTGTCCTGAGGCTCTGTGGGGTCTGTTTGTGAGCAGAGTTCCCGTACCAACTGGCAGAGGGGACTCTTATCCAGGATCATCTCTCTGTAGGTGAGGTTATTTTTATGGAAGGTTTGAGAATTACTTATTTTCGGTGGTTGTAGAATTTAATTGCTCTTCTCTGGATTTTGATAATTAGCGGGAATTGTCCTAATTCTGCTCTGCATCCATTACTTGGTGTTTTACGTAGTACACGGAGGATGGTTTTTCAGAATTCTCTCTCTCTTATCACACGGACAGCACTCGCACATACATTTTCATATTCAAAGACACATTCTATTTCTCTCTCCCTCCACCTTTCTCTCTCCTTCCCCCTCTCCCTCTCTCTCACCTGCTGTAGGAGCTGGTCACCGACTGCCTGGTCTGTCAGATCAGCATCTGATTGGATCTTCATCCTCACCACCGTTCTCTTTGACTTGGGGGCTGAAATACATTTGGTAACATTTTTTATGGTGCAAAATAGTAAAATTCTGTAAAAACATACCAGGAATACCACAAAACTCATTAGGACTTGACAGTATGACTTAATTTGACATATTTCTTTAACAATGTGCTGTACAAAAAGGTGATTGTTTTACTAAAGTTTAGTAAGCTGAGCAATGCATGAATAGTGTTATTTTTATAACGCACATTGTTGAAGAAAAAAGTGTCTTATTAAATGACAGATTATGAGTTTTACTGTATTTCTTTCACAGATTTGTACTAATTTGCATTGTGAAAATATCTCCCACTGAGTCACAGAAAAACTATTCAATATAAGAACATGAATTGTGGAAGAAAAAGTATAACCTCCACTAAAACAAAGTCCGATAGGAAAATAATTATCTTCATTAAAGTTATTATTGCATTTGACATGTTTAGAAGATGGGTAATATTAGTGGTGGGAGGGGGAGTGGAGGGGAGGGGGGGAGATAGTAGTGGTGGGAGGGTTGGAGGAAATAGGGGTGGCTGGGTCTGAAATAAGAGGTTAATTACAATCTCTATATAAGAAATAAATACAACATTAAAAGTGTGACTGCAGAAGCAAGTCACACTAATAAGAATATGACAGAAATCAAGAGTGATGTTGCTGTCAGCAAGCACATTAATTTTACTTCCAGAACATTGATGTTCTACTATGTAAACGTTATGTAAACTTTACTTGATGATGAATGTGAACAGTGAAGACAGTTACAGATGATTACCTGGAATGCCATATACTTCCACCTCACACAGAGTGAGAATCCTGTTCTGTCCAGGGATGACCACAACAACATAGCGACCCTCCATATATTTACACTGGAAGGTGTGGGTCTCTCCTGCTGGGATGTGGGATATGACAACACATCTGAGAGAGAGAGTGTGTGTGTGTGAGAGAGAGAGAGAGAGAGAGAGCACATGAGAGGGAATGAGGACACTCTACAATGTAACACAGAGAATACAATCAGTCTGTTAAATATATAGCCACAGAATAGCTACAGAAGCATGGATGAAGACCAATTTATCCAAATACCTTCAAGACAGGACATAAAAATGTACTGATGTCTATGTATCACCTGGGGTTGTTGATGCCGTTGTTCTTCAGTGAGTTACCAATATGGATCTCAGCACCATCAAGCCTCTCAGGAACAACATCTCCTCTGTTGGTGATGGTGACAGCTGTCACTCTGTACACATCCAGCAGGTCCACTCTCCACCAGGGGTTGGTCTCCTGTGTAGTGTGGGTGCAGGATCCTTTGTGATAGTTTGATTCTCTGTTCCCATCAATGGCATTGTGAGCCTTGCCATACCCATTCAGTGATGACTGGGTGGCCACTCCTTTCAATGCCAAGTTGTCTGTTTGAGTGACAGAGACAGATATAATACAGAGGTTTATTCATTAGTGCACACTGTAGCAATTAATTTTGCAACAGAAAACATTTTGCAGGTTAGTTCAGGTTAGTCCCTCCCCATTTCGTCCATTTTGTTCCATTTGGTTCCTAGTGAATACACCTCAGATATACACATTCCCACTTAGTTACCTTTAGTTGGGACATTAACTGAATTAGTTATTATTAGGCCTAGCATCTGTCGAAGTGGCCAATACTGATACTTAATTCATTGATTAGTTGATTTTGTGTTGTTTGTTTTTGTCAGTCTGTCTGTCTGCTTTATTAAAAATGCATTTACCTGTCTGTACGCTGACCTTCAGAAAGAGTAGGAAAATCCCTGTAAAACAACAATAATGTTATGAATGAATAATATCATTAATTAGTCATAATGAATGATATTGTGAATTTACTTTGATAACATCATATGACAAATTGTGTAACGTGCTATAGGGTAATGCTGATCATTAGAGATAGCTGACTTTTAGATGGAAGGGTCAATTCAATTTCAATTTTCAGTCAATTCGGGAGTACACTGAAATTCAAATTATCTTTTAAATTCTGAGTGGTTCATTTGAAAGGTACAAGCCTTGTCTTTTTGGAAATTGAACTCAAATCTTACTGCTCGCAATGTCATAAGAATCTCTCAGAGATTATCAGGTTAATTGGAATTTGGTTTACGTTCTGAATTGACTGGAATTGAAATGGAATGGACCACTTACCCTTGTAGGTAGTTAGTTCTCACCAGCGACAGGGATAGCTCTCAGACTCCACTCCATGGATCTGGGATGCAGCAACATGTTCATCCGTCAATATTAATGACATTTTTAAAAATCCCCTTTTAATGATCAGTTAATTAATATGATCTATTTCTGGATATCCAACACCTGCAATGTGTTATAGGATGTGGATCTACTATTCTTTTCCTTTTCAACATTAGACATTACCACACATACCACAGCAACAATAAGCTTTTATTCATGTGATAATAACCAATTTCCTTACTTATATATTATCATCAGTGCTTAATTTGAGCCGGATCCTGCCGAAACAGGATCCGTCACCTCTCCATTATGGATTGTTTTGTTCCTGATCCTATTTGTTCCTGTACCTATCCGGTACCTCTCGAGGCATGACAAATAATTGTCACTTTTTGCAATGTAAAAATTATAGTAAAAGCGATCAAAGTTCATTTGAGTTGACTCTTCGTTAATTCTCCTGCCCCCACAAAAAAAAAGTTATGTGAAAAAGTAGATTTTCAGCCCGGGACTAATATTCAAAGATTTAATTCGATTGGGCCGGCCCGGGTTTATGGTTTGCGCAACATTGTAACCTATGTGTCACGATCGTCTAATGAGGGAGGACCAAGGCGCAGCGTTGAAAGTGAACATAGTATTTATTAGACTGATCACACGATCAAAATAACTGACGAAAACGTGATGTCTCTGGTTACATACACAAACCAAAATGAACAAGAAACCACAAATAATGAATGCCAAAAGGCTACCTAAGTATGACTCCCAATCAGAGACAACGAGCTACAGCCGTCTCCGATTGGGAGCCACCCTGGCCAACATAGAATTACAACAACTAGAACATAAACAAATGAAAACTCACACCCTGGCTCAACATACTAGAGTCCCCAGAGCCAGGGCGTGACAGTACCCCCCCTCAAAGGCGCGGACTCCGACCGCGCCAACCAATCCAACAGGGGAGGGACCGGGTGGGCACTCCGCCTCGGCGGCGGATCCGGCTCCGGACATGACCCAGGCACGGGTTGTGCTGGACTGACGACACGCACCCCTGGCTTGGTGCGTGGAGGAGGAACGGGCCTTACCAGGCTGACGACGCACACCGTAGGCTTGGTGCGTGGAGCAGGGACAGGCCGGACTGGGCTGACGAAGCACACCACTGACTTGGTGCGGGGAGCAGGAATGGGCCGGACCGGGCTGACGACGCCGCACCACTGACTTGGTGCGGGGGAGCAGGAATGGGCCGGACCGGGCTGACTACGCGCACCACTGACTTGGTGCGGGGAGCAGGAATGGGCCGGACCGGGCCGACGCACGCCGCACCACTGACTTGGTGCGGGGAGCAGGAATGGGCCGGACCGGGCTGACGACGCAGCACCACTGACTTGGTGCGGGGAGCAGGAATGGGCCGGACCGGGCTGACGACGCCGCACCACTGACTTGGTGCGGGGAGCAGGAATGGGCCGGACCGGGCTGACGACGCCGCACCACTGACTTGGTGCGGGGAGCAGGAACGGGCCGCGCCGGGCTGACGAAACGCACCACTGACTTGGTGGGAGTAGCAGGAACAGGCCGGACCGTACTGGGAACACACACCACTGGCCCTACGTGGGGATCAGGAACAGGCCGGACCGGACTGGCAACACACGCCAGTACCTCTCGCCGTGCCTCTACATCCTCCTTCCCCCTGGTGACCAGTGACTCCCGTAACCTGGCAGCCTCCTGCTGCCCCGTCGTCCACGGCATTAGCCCCCCTAAAAATGTATGGGCTTCACGCCTACCCGTGGCCAAGGCCTCCATCCCTCTCGCCAGACTCTCCCCCCCACTGCTCCAAAGTCCAACCTCTCTCCTCTTCGCTTGGCTTGGCCCAGTCGAGACTCCTACTCCACTGCTCCCAAGTCCATCCTCTCTCTTCTTCACGCTGCTTGGTCCTGTTATGGTGGTTTCTTCTGTCACGATCGTCTAATGAGGAGGACCAAGGCGCAGCGTTGAAAGTGAACATAGTATTTATTAGACTGATCACACGATCAAAATAACTGACGAAAACGTGATGTCTCTGGTTACATACACAAACCAAAATGAACAAGAAACCACAAATAATGAATGCCAAAAGGCTACCTAAGTATGACTCCCAATCAGAGACAACGAGCTACAGCCGTCTCCGATTGGGAGCCACCCTGGCCAACATAGAATTACAACAACTAGAACATAAACAAATGAAAACTCACACCCTGGCTCAACATACTAGAGTCCCCAGAGCCAGGGCGTGACACTATGTTTGAGACCAACACGTGGCCGTGGCTGTGTGAGAAGCGCGCTAGTATCTTTCACATAACTAGAATGAGATTCACTTTCTATGATCTCTCTCTCTCTCTCTGCTCTGATAGACATGAGCCTGCAACTCTCATCTCTCCAGCGTTGCACATCATCATTTATTTCCTTATAGAATCACAGTGAAGGGTTCTGGAGGAACTGCAGCACCCCGGATACATTGAAATACATTTGACAAAGTTATAGAATTACTGCTGTCACACCCGTCGCTATGGGCGGGCCATAGGGGGCCGGGCCCGCCCCCCCAAAATGCTTGTGCCCCCCCCACTTGAGGGAATGTATTATTAAATATACGTACTGTAGGCTAATAATAATTGTGCCCTGCCCTCCCATGCATTTCATATGCCCCCCTTAAGACTGAGGTCTGGCGACGGGTCTGACTGCTGTCTGTTCAGAAATAAATGAAATCATTCAGAATAGCCTACTACACCATGAGAAGGCCTATAAATTAGCCAAAGAGAATCAATAGTTTCTTTTAAAAAATAGCCTAGCTGTGGATTGTAGCCCAGTAACAAGGAATAGCCCACAGTCGGAAACACGCAGCAAATCTGTCAGTGAAAAAACTGCATGCAGACAAAAGAGATTTCGCAATATTTCAAATACAATCGAGGGAAAACAAAGGTTGTAAAGCAAATGGCTCTTGCTGAAAAGAGAAGACTATGCTGTAGGCTACCAAAATATTTGATCAACTTCAAAATATTGATTTACAAAAGAGAGAGAGAGAGATAGGCGTTTGGCACGAGTGCATCGGCCATCACCAGCGAGGGGGCTGCGCATCATTAGGTGAGTCAGTGAAACTGGAAAGCATTGTTAGGACTATTATTTCCTCCCCACATTGTAGCCTACACACACCTAGGCCTAGGTTATTGATGGATTCAGGACAAGGTAAGGCCCTGTGTAGCTCAGTTGGTAGAGCATGGCGCTTGCAACGCCAGGGTTGTGGGTTCGATTCCCACGTGGGCCAGTATGAAAATGTATACACTCACTACCTGTAAGTCGCTCTGGATAAGAGCGTCTGCTAAATGACGAAAATGTAAGGTTGTATTTATTGATCTCATTGTCAAAGTAGCCTGCCATTTCAATTATTTGTGTGGTATTAAAAAAGATTATACTAAAGTCTCTAGTGATGTATAATTGCATGAAATGCGTTTGTCCCCGGACCCTGGCTACTAAAATGTTCCCAATGTGTGAAACTTCTGTAAGTGCCTCTACTCTACTGCTCTATGCCACAACGCAAATGCGATCATATGAATGCAATGCTTTATTATAAAGGTACTTATTTTCTCTCTCAAGTGTTCCGGTACCTCAGAACTTCCTCTCCCGATTTCCAAATTAAGCACTGATTATCATCATTATCTTTTACAGTATTAACCAAGGTTATGAACAATAAAATAATATATCCAAACATAAAAAAAACATACCTGTGTTTGAGAGGGCTATCTTGTCCTCTGCTGAATCCCTCCTCTGTCTCAGTGTGCGTGATGGATCTTCTTCTCACTCTCTTATTATTCTCTGTCTGGACGAAATGCAAACCTGGGTCATATTCATTAGGACAAACAACAGAAAATAATTGGTAACTTTTTGCAACGGAAAACAAAAATGAGGGTTTGTTATTGGATAAGATCAGGTAGCCCCTCACTCCCTGTTTCAATCTGTTTTCTTTGTTTGGTGCCTTATAAACACAACCCTGTATTAGCCAAACATGGGGAGGGAAAGGTGAGGTGTATTTGGTTAGCAGTGGTCCATAGCCCACCACCCTGTGTGTGTATGTGTTGGGTCTGTGTGTGTGTGCACGCGTGTATTTGCGTGTGTCTTTGCATGTGTATGTTTGCATGTATGTGTGTGGTGTTGTCTGAAGGGCGGATTTGGTTAGCAGTCATCCATAGAACCTCATCCCCTCCCTGAGGTGTCAATAGTTAGGGCGGCAGGTAGCTTAGTGGTTAAGAGCGTTGTGCCAGTAACCGAAAGGTCGCTGGTTCTAATCTCCGAGCCGACTAGGTGAAAAATCTGTCGATGTGCCCTTGAGCAAGGCACTTAACCCTAATTGCTCTGGATAAGAGCGTCTGCTAAATAATTAATTAATTAATTAATTAAAAATAGTTACAAAACGTAAACATTTTCCGTCTCTGTCTGTCTCATCATCACTGACTGTATGAATCTGTAGGGAACTATTTTAATCTGATGGAAATTGTATGAATCTGTTGGGCCATTATTGAATTGTGGCAGTAAATGCTGAATTGAATGCTTGAATAATAACTCCTTGAATCTGGCACCATGTAAAAACTCTTTAAAATGACAAAAACATGACAAATAATATGGTTATTTAATAAGAAAACATACATAAGTCTTTTATACTGCAAAACATCTATTTGTATGCATTGTAGAAACTACTGGGGAGTAGCAAATCATCTTGTTCCACTGGGGATGTGTAGAGATGTAGTGACATGTTTCTGGGATTTAGAGATATCTATCTATTCTTCTGAATGCTAGAAAGTAAACGAAGGTATTTATCATATTGTGTAGATCAATAAAAACATAGAAGGCTATTAAAACACCTATTTTTATCTTGGTTTTACGTCATTGGTGTTACTGCCTTAAAATCACTGATTACAAATATATGTAAGGACCTTGAACATTCTCTCTAGTGTCAAACTGTTATTGGGGGAGGGGTCTATATTAAATAAAATTATTAGCTAATCACACTCTTTTAGTATGTCATCTATTTTTGGATTCCATTCATCATTTGGTGTGTCTAAATCCAAAACGTCACTTGGTGTTAGTCAAATTAATTGGAAATAACATTGTGAGCAAAAAGATTAATCACATCACTAGTAAATTAATTTTAGATGATTGATTTGAGAAAATCCTCAATAATCTAAAATGTCTCATTGGTGTTACCATCATGAGTGTTACTACTCCTGCTGGTTGCACAATGTTATCATAATGGTAAAACATGTTTAATGTCTTTAAGCTATGATATTAATTGATTTAGAATTGGAAGAATAACAAAACATCTTTAAAAAATGAAGTTAACCTTTTTTCTAAATGCCATGCCCAATTGCTACCATAATTCAAGAACAACTCTGTTGGAAACAGTTTGACTCTGTTGGAAACTGTGTGAATCTGTTGGAAACTGTATGAATATGTTGGGAATTAAATACTTAATTGTAAATGTTCAAAAACCCAGAGGAAGGCCAAAAGCCGAAATGCTTTGGTTCCAATTTTAACAATAAATAAGCTTTTTTTATTAATTTCCATTCTCCTCCAAATTGCTGAATCTGCTCTCAACTTCACTTTCCTCCTTACCTCCTCCATTTCTTTACTTCTATATTTTTGTTAGCATTAGCCAAGGTCATGTTCATTAGGGCACACGACAGAAAACATTTAGCAACTTTTTGCAATGGAAAATAAAAATTATTGTTTGCTATTGGATAAGATCAGGTACTCCCTCACTCCCTGCTTCAATCTGTTTTCTTTCGTTTGTTGCCTTATGAATACAACCCTGTATTAGCCAAACAATGGGAAGGTAAGGTGAGGTGTATTTGGTCCGTAGCCCACCACCCCATGAGTGTGTGTGTGTGTGTGTGTGTGTGTTTGTGTTTGTGTGTGTGTGTGTGTATGTTTGTGTGTGTGTGTGTGTGTGTGTGTATGTTTGTGTGTGTGTGTGTGTGTGTGTGTGTGTGTGTGTATGTTTGTGTGTGTGTGTGTGTGTGTGTGTGTGTGTGTGTGTGTGTGTGTGTGTGTGTGTGTGTGTGTGTGTGTGTGTGTGTGTGTGTGTGTGTGTGTGTATGAGGTGTTGCATCCTAGGTGTATTTGATTATCCGTCATCCATAGAACCTTAACCCCTCCCTGAGGTGAAATAAGTCAACAGTGGTTTATTTAAGAACAATGCTTTTACTAAGAACACATCTCACTTTGAAGAATTACAATCGATCAATTTATTATTCAAATGTACAAATAATGCATATTTAAATGTGAAGTTTATTTTTAGATTGAACCTCTACTATCAAACCTGCACTGTACCTTAGAGGTGACATACACTTATAGACAAAACCAAACAGAAAAACAGAAACATCCATAAAAATGTGTGAAGTTATACATCCTAGTAAGAAAAGAAAACATTTATATGGACGGAAATTCAAAATAGATGCAATTAACTATTTGTATTATCAATTCATTTTAATCTAAAACTATTTTGTCTCCCTGGAGTCTCTTAGTAATGGGGTCTCACCTGCCCATATCTCACCACCCCAGGAGTGAGTGTGAGTGAGTGTGTGTGTGTGTGTATATGTGTGTGTATGGTGTTGTTGCCTGGGAGATTTGGTTAGCAGTCATCCATAGAACCTCATCCCCTCCCTGAGGTGCAAATAGTTACACAACTTCAACATTTTCCATCCCTGTCTGTCTCATCATCACGGACTGTTAGTTGACTTAGAATGGGAAAAGCTGCCAAATGTTTTTCTAAATGTCATGGCCAAATGAAACCGTAATTCAAGAACAACCCTCTTGGAATCTGAGTGAATTTCTTGGAAACTGTGTGAATCTGCTGGAAATTAAACACTTCATTGTAAATGTTCAAAAACCTTGAAGAAGGCCAAAAGCTGAAATGATTTGGTTCTACTTTTAACAATACTACAGCTTTTAAAAAAAGAAATTCTCCTCCAAGTTGCTGAATCTGTCCTCTACTTCAGTTTCCTCCTTACCTCCAAACCATTTTTGTACTTCTATATGATCATCATTCTTTTAGTATTAGCCAAGGTTATGAACAATCAAACAGTACTGTAAACAGACCTGTATTGAGAGGGCTGTCTTGTCCTCCGTTGAATCCCTCGCTCCTCTCCTCCGTCTCAGTGTGCGTGATGGATCTTCTTCTCACTCTCTTATTATTCTCTCTGTCTGGACGGCATGCAAAGCTGGGTCATGTTCATTAGGGCACACAACAGAAACAATTCAGCAACTTTTTGCAACAGAACACTTAAATGAGTGTTTGTTATTGGATAAGATCAGGTAGTCCCTCACTTCCTTTTTCAATCTGTTTTCATCCGTTTGGTCCCCTCTGAACACAACCCTGCATTAGCCAGGTGTATTTGGTTAGCAGTGGTCCGTAGCCCACCACCCTGTGTGTGTATGTGTGTGTGTGTGTGTGTGTGTGTGTGTGTGTGTGTGTGTGTGTGTGTGTGTGTGTGTGTGTGTGTGTGTGTGTATGTGTGTGTGTGTGTGTGTGTGTGTGTGTGTGTTATGTGTGTGTGTGTGTGTGTGTGTGTGTGTTATGTGTGTGTGTGTGTGTGTGTGTGTGTGTGTGTGTGTGTGTGTGTGTGTGTGTGTGTGTGTGTGTGTGTGTGTATGTGTGTGTGTGTGTGTGTGTGTGTGTGTGTGTGTGTGTTTTATGTGTGTGTGTGTGTGTGTGTGTGTGTGTGTGTGTGTGTGTGTGTGTGTGTGTGTGTGTGTGTGTGTGTGTGTGTGTGTGTGTGTGTGTGTGTGTTATGTGTGTGTGTGTGTGTGTGTGTGTGTATGTGTGTGTGTGTGTGTGTGTGTGTGTGTGTGTGTGTATGTGTGTGTGTGTGTGTGTGTGTGTGTGTGTGTGTGTGTGTGTGTGTGTGTGTGTGTATGTGTGTGTGTGTGTGTGTGTGTGTGTGTGTGTGTGTGTGTGTGTGTGTGTGTGTGTGTGTGTGTGTGTGTGTGTGTGTGTGTGTGTGTGTATGTATGTGTGTGTGTGTGTGTGTGTGTGTGTGTGTGTGTGTGTGTGTGTGTGTGTGTGTGTGTGTGTGTGGTGTTGTTTCCCGGGGGGATTTGGTTAGCAGTCATCCATAGAACATCGTCCCCTCCCTGAGGTGTCAATAGTTACACAACTTCAACCTTTTCTGTCCCTGTCTGTCTCATCATCACTGACTGTGTGAATCTGTTGGAAACTGTGTGAATCTGTTGGAAACTGTTTGAATCTGTTGGAAACTGTTTGAATCTGTTGGAAACTGTGTGAATCTGTTGGAAACTGTTTGAATCTGTTGGAAACTGTGTGAATCTGTTGGAAACTGTGTGAATCTGTTGGAAACTGTGTGAATCTGTTGGAAACTGTGTGAATCTGTTGGAAACTGTGTGAATCTGTTGGAAACTGTTTGAATCTGTTGGAAACTGTTTGAATCTGTTGGAAACTGTTTGAATCTGTTGGAAGCTGTGTGAATCTGTTGAGTGATTATTGAATTGTGGTGGTAAATGCTGTCCCTTGACTTGTGCACCGTGTAAAAACACTTTAAAATGACAAAAACATGACAAAGAATGCATTTCCTGTTTAAT
This sequence comes from Coregonus clupeaformis, assembly GCF_020615455.1. Taxonomy (NCBI): domain Eukaryota; kingdom Metazoa; phylum Chordata; class Actinopteri; order Salmoniformes; family Salmonidae; genus Coregonus; species Coregonus clupeaformis. Next base: position 7,482 of record NW_025537056.1, on the reverse strand, counting down.
GTAACTGTTGTTTAATAACAAAACATATGTAACTCCTTTATATTGCAAAACATCTATTTTTAGCGTTGTATAAACTACTGGGGACTAGCAAATCGTGTTGTCCCGCTGGGGATGTGTAGAGGTGTTTCGACATGTTTCTGGGATTTAAAGATATCTATCTATTATTTTGAATTCTAGAAAGTGAAGAAAAGTATTTATTATATTGCATAATCAATAAAAACATAGAAGCCTATTAAAATACCTATTTTTACGTCATATTTGTTACTGCCTAAAAAATTACTGATTTCAAATATATACAAGGACCTTGAGCATTCTCTCTAGTGGCATACTGGGGCGGCAGGTAGCTTAGTGGTTAAGAGCGTTGTGCCAGTAACCGAAAGGTCGCTGGTTCTAATCCCTGAGCCGACTAGGTGAAATATCTGTCGATGTGCCCTTGAGCAAGGCACTTAACCCTAATTGCTCATGTAAGTCGCTCTGGATAAGAGCGTCTGCTAAATGACTATAAATAAATAAATAAATAATACTGTTATCGGGGGAGGGGTCTAAATTTAAGAAAATTATTTGCTAATCACACCCTTTTATTATTTCATAAATGTTTTAATTCCATTCTTTATTTTGTGTGTCTAAATCCAAAATGTCATTTGATGTTAGTCAAATTAACTGAAGGGAAATTACATTGTGAGCAAAACGATTAATCAGATCACTTCAGAAAATTATTTATAAACTATTGATTAACTTAGATTTGAGCATGTGTGACCTCCATTTAAGAAAATCCTCTATAATCTAAAATGTCTCATTGGTGTTACCATCATCCGTGTTACCATTCCTATTGGTGGCACAATGTTACCATAATGGTAAAAAATACGTAATGTCATTAAGCTACCAAGCCTTTAAAACATTAAGTTACATTTTTTTCAAAATTGAAGAACAAATCAAATACTTAATTGTAAACATTGAAAAACCCTGAAGAAGGCAAAAAGCCGAAATACATTGTTTCTACTTTTTACAATAATGAAGCTTTTTTTTATTTGTTTCAATTCTCCTCCAAGTTGTTGAATCTGCTCTCTACTTCACTTTCCTCCTTACCTCCTAATCAGTTGTTTTTACTTAGATGTTATATTCATTCTTCTTTTATAGTATTATCCAAGGTTATGTACAATCAAACAATATATCCAAACATATAAATAAACATATTGTATCTGTATTGAGAGGGCTATCTTGTCCTCTGCTGAATCCCTCGCTCCTCTCCTCTGTCTCAGTGTGCGTGATGCATCTTCTTCTCTCTCTCTTATTATTCTCTGTCTGGACAAGATGCAAACCTGGGACATTGGGGCACACAACAGAAACAAATCAGCAACTTTTTGCAACGGTTATTGGATAAGATCAGGTAGTCCCTCACTCCCTGTTTCAATCTGTTTTCGTCCATTTGGTGCCTTAGGAACACAACCCTGTATTAGCCAAACATGGTTAGCTTAAGGTGAGGTGTATTTGGTTAGCAGTGGTCCGTAGCCCACCACCCTGTGTGTGTGTGTGTGTGTGTGTGTGTGTGTGTGTGTGTGTGTGTGTGTGTGTGTGTGTGTGTGTGTGTGTGTGTGAGGTGCTGCTTCCTAGGTGTATTTGATTATCAGTCTTCCATAGAACCTTAACCCCTCCCTGAGGTGAAATAAGTCAACAGTGGTTTATCTAATAACAGCACTTTACACTGAATGTTTCTTTAGAAGAAAAAAAAACAATTAAATTGAGGCTCAGATATACTGTAGTATTAAAAGTGGGGATGTCTTTATTTCATGCAGATGAAATTCGGTCAAATGCAGAATTTAGACTAACTGTAAAAGATAAAACATAGTGTGAAAATTGACTGTTGGGAACCAAACATTGCAGGTTAAAAACATGTTCAGATTGTCAACATATGAAGTGTAAAACATATTTTTGTATTTGAATAATTAATAAATGCTGTACAAATGTCCTATGAATGAAATTGAAATGCCTTGTGTCCCTATATCACCTACAATACAGTCCTCAAATGTTAATTTTAATCTGGAAACAATTATAAAAAGGATGTATTCCAATCTGCTTTAATTTGCATGCTGAGAAATGCAAATACCACATTTTCTAAATATTCTTGAAATGTTCTGAGGACCTCCAAGACAAGGTAAAAGTTCCTCCAGAAAGTATTCACACCCCTTGACTTTTTCCACATTTGGTTTTGGTACAGCCTGAATTTAAAATGTAAATTGAGAATTTGTGTCACTGGCCTACACACAATACCTTATAATGTCAAAGTGGAATTATGTTTTCAGAAATGTTTGCAAATTAATTCAAAATAAGAAGCTGAAATATCTTGAATCAATAAGTATTCAATCCCTTGAATTGATTATAACATGTATTGACTCAGGGGGTTGACTACTCATCTAATGAAGATATATTAGTGTTTTATATTTTATAACGTTTTTACAAATGTTAGAATTTTTCTTCCACTTTCACATTACAGAGTATTCTGTGTAGATCGTTGACAAAAAAAGTACAATTAAATCCATGTGAATCCCACTTTGGAACACAACAAAATGTGGAAAAAGTGAAGGGGTGTGAATACTTTCTGAAGGCTGTATGTGTTCAAGAGTAGAGAGCATTCCAGAGTAGAGAGACCCACATTAGCATCTGTAATTGAGTACTCACAGTGTCTGCTATGGCAGGTGGGAAAGTGTAAATTGCCTGAAAAATATCTAATCTCTCCATGTTCTAATCTCTCCATGTTAAACAATTATTGAGTAGTGTTAATGTGGCTCATTTCACTGTGTTTTCAGAGTCCTGCAATATGAGCTACGATGCTAATATTTGTTTAAACTCTTCACTAGTTGTGTTCTGTGGTTGTCACTGAGTAGACTGATACCCCATTTCATTGATCCACAATCCATAGGTGATGCTGTACAGTGAAATATGAGTATGCCCTCAATGCAATTCTGAAGTCTAATCCATTCACAGTGAGATTTTGATGTGATTTGATCATATGATGAAAAAACACAGCATCATATGATGCAAAATGCATCATAGGGGGGATGATTTCTGTATTTTGAAAGTTAAATATCTTGAAAACTTGAGTGCTCCATTCGCAAGCAGAGGAGCGCAGACAGCAGTGCACTTAAGGGTTTCCACGGTCTTCATCTTACTGCGTTTCTACTGCAGAGGAATACGGGTTAGGGAAAGAGGGTCAAAAGGTTAGGAGAGATATTTTACTTGTTGATGTGGGCTCTGAGGAGAGATTATGTTCATGGGACAGTTATACTGTAAGAGTTTGTGAGAGAGTGAGTTGAGAATTTATTTGAATTGTGGACACTGTTCCATCCATACCTTTTTATTGGCTTGTGGAGAATTCAGTTGTTCAACAGTGTGCGATGACTCTGGACCTGCGAGGAAGAGAAAGAGGAAACCAAGTAAATTATACTGAACAAAAATATCAACTCAACATGCAACAATTTCAACGATTTTACTGAGTTACAGTTCATATTAGGAAATCAGTCAATTGTAATTAATTCATTAGGCCCTAATCTATGTATTTCAAATGATTTGGGTGGGCATTGGAGGGCATCTTCTTGTGTTTCCAGTAACTTGTAGTGCAACACAACCTCACAAATCACGTTACAATCCTGCAGAGGATACACAGATGATGGGGTACACACTCGATGGGCCTCGGTGTTTCCAGATGTACAGTCGTGGTCAAAAGTTTTGAGAATGACACAAGTATTGGTCTTCTCAAAGTTCGCTGCTTCAGTGTTATGAGATATTTTTGTCAGATGTTACTATGGTATACTGAAGTATAATTACAAGCATTCCATAAGTGTCAAAGGCTTTTATTGACAATTACATTAAGTTTATGCAAAGGTCAATATTTGCAGTGTTGAACCTTCTTTTTCAAGACCTCTGCAATCCGCCCTGGCATGCTGTCAATTAACTTCTTGGCCACATCCTGACTGATGGCAGCCCATTCTTGCATAATCAATGCTTGGAGTTTGTCGGAATTTGTGGGTATTTGTTTGTCCACCCGCCTCTTGAGGATCGACCACAAGTTCAATGGATCTGAATGGCCATGGACCCAAAATGTCGATGTTTTGTTCCCCGAGCCACTTAGTTATCACTTTTGCCTTATGGCAAGGTGCTCCATCATGCTGGAAAAGGCATTGGTCGTCACCAAACAGTTCTTGGATGGTTGGGAGAAGTTGCTCTCGGAGGATGTGTTGGTACCATTCTTTATTCATGGCTGTGTTCTTAGGCAAAATTGTGAGTGAGCCCACTCCCTTGGCTGAGAAGCAAACCCACACATGAATGGTCTCAGGATGCTTTACTGTTGGCATGACACAGGACTGATGGTAGCGCTCACCTTGTCTTCTCTGGACAAAGTGTTTTTCTGGATGCCCCAAACAATCGGAAAGGGGATGTCCCTGATGTTTTTCCTGGAGAGAAGTGGCTTCTTTGCTGCCCTTCTTGACACCAGGCCATCCTCCAAAAGTCTTCGCCTCACTGTGCGTGCAGATGCACTCACACCCTGCCTGCTGCCATTCCTGAGCAATCTCTGCACTGGTGGTGCCCCGATCCCGCAGCTGAATCAACTTTAGGAGACGGTCCTGGCGCTTGCTGGACTTTCTTGGGCACCTCGACGCCTTCTTCACAACAATTGAACCTCTCTCCTTGAAGTTCTTGATGATCCGATAAATGGTTGATTTAGGTGCAATCTTACTAGCAGCAATATCCTTGCCTGTGAAGCCCTTTTTTGTGCAAAGCAATGATGACGGCACGTGTTTCCTTGCAGGTAACCGTGCTTAACAGAGGAAGAACAATGATTTCAAGCACCACCCTCCTTTTAAAGCTTCCAGTCTGTTATTCTAACTCAATCAGCATGACAGAGTGATCTCCAGACTTGTCCTCGTCAATACTCTCATCTGTGTTAACGAGAATCACTGACATGATGGCAGCTGGTCCTTTGTGCCAGGACTGAAATGCAGTGGAAATGTTTTTGTTGGGATTACAGTTTTTTTTGATTGCTTAAGCCACGATTTTCAAAACAGGGCCCGTGTTTTCAAAACACTACACACAATTAGCACAACCACACACCCAATTGTAAAACACTACATGATCCTTTGCAAAAATTAAACACTCTTGTAAAAACTATACACTTCTTTTTAAAAACCACACTTTGTTACCATATGAAACACACACGTTTCACACACTTACTATACTCTGTTTGCACGAGTTACACTCTGCTGTGATAAACCTAAAACACTTTTAGCACTTCTACTTCCCTATGATTAGAGTAGGCTACTCTCAACAAAGTACAAATATAATGTAAATTCACCAAACACTACACAAGACCAATGTTGCAGACTGAAGAAACTCATTTATTTCTCAACACGCCCAAAATGTTGACATGGAGATTCATAATACTGTAACCAAACGTCACTTTACGTATTGTAAGTTCAAAAAATGTAAAAAAATAACTAGACATTGTCTCTTCGCCTAGCTGGATCTGGCCAGAGAATTTCATCAACATCGCAGGCAATGTTGTCATTAGCAAGACACCTTGGAAAGAAACGTCTTGAATGACCGAATCCATCCCTTGCATTGCTGCTACCTCCATCTGGTCACAGGCCTCCTCCATGGCTTGGATGAGGGGTACCTCAGCCTGGAGACGGAGATCATATACCTTCCACCGCCATGCCGAGAAAAACTATTCTATAGGGTTGAGGAATGGAGAGTATGGTGGAAGATAGGGACGGTGAAATGTGGATGTTGCTGAAACCAGTTCTGAACCAGAGCAGAGCGGGTGGAAAGACACATTGTCCCAGACAACAATGTATTGCATATGATCGATTTGATTTGCTGCTGTTATGTTGTGCAATTGGTCCAAGAATGTGGAAGTATGAGTGCTGTGTTGTAAGGTGCCCATATGGGCATGGCGGTGGAGGACCCCATTCTGTGTAATGGCTGCACAGAGTGCTTACTACTTACCCCCACGATTGCCCTGGGACATGGACTTATAGCCCTGTGGCCAATGATGTTTCTTCCCCTCCTTCGTGTTCTCGTCAGGTTGAACAGCCTATCTATGTAAAATGAACTCATGCTGGATCTCCCTCTCCATTCATTCGTGAAACTCTCTGAAAAACAGTGTCAGGGACAAATGTGTAGTTCAGTGTAGATCTAGTATACATATTACAGTACAGTAAAAGATTATGAGACAGTATGCAATATCACACTGCTAAAGTGAATACATACCTCTGCATAATCATGCCATAGTCAGTTTCACCCTTTCGGAATTGCGCCGAAAAGGCACTCGATAAATTTGCTCAGTTTGAATCTGTTTTTTTTAGGATGCGTGCCAGTGTTGGATGTTGAGACCTGATGGATATAGTTTGAAAATGGCGTGGTTATTGACAATGTTAGCTTGGAGCTGCTTGAGTGTTATAGCATTGTGTTGGCCAAAACCATGTTTACTATCTCCCTCTCTTGCTGTTCTGTGAACATAGGAGGCCTTCCTTGTCGTCCCTGACCTCAATCCTATGTAGAAAAAAACAGTCATACAATAGACAGTAATTTCACAGGAAAAGGTAACAGAAGTGTTTGATAGTATAGAATATAGTACTGTAAAGCAGTTACGAAACCGTCAGATAAGTTTTTGATATGATTATATTTTTTACAATACCTATTTTTCCAGTCGAAATGTTCTCATCACACTTGCCACTGTACTATCGGCTTAGATTTGGCTGTACTCGCAGTCCAGCCTCCCTCAGCTGTCAGGCCGTGGTTGACAATGTGGTCCAGTGTTCTGCGCGGATCTCATTTGTCAGATCGGGTCCTCTTTGAGCACCTTCTTGTCTTCCTCTTCTCTTCCTCTTCCTCCCCTTCCTCCTCCCTCCTCCCTCCTCGTTCTCCTCCTCGTCCTCCTCCTCTTCCTCCTCGTCCTCCCTCGTCCTCCTTGTTCTCCTCCCTCGTCCCTCCTCGTTCTCCTCGTCTCCTCGTTCTCCTCGGTTCTCTCGTCCTCCTCCTCGTTCTCCTCGTCGTCCCCTCCTCCTCCTCCTCCTCCTCGGCTCTTACTCTTTCTCTGACTCTTTCCATTGTGCTTTGAAGACCGATGAACTCACCTGCTGCTTTTTATAGTGTTTATACACCTGATTGGTGTGTCTACAATTAAGCAAACGAGTGTTTGCACACCTGATGACTGTGTTGAACCAATTGGTTGGACGGTGTGGTAATTTGACAGTCAGTGCTTGGTATTGCAAGGACGTGACTTCATGATAGATTTTTGTGTGTAATGTGTGTTAGAGTGTGTTTAGTTTTTAAAATCACTTGTGTGGGAGTTTTCTGCAACAAGTGTAAGGTTGACAATGTGCTTATAGTTGTGCAAATATGGGCTGATGTTTTGCTTCTTGAGTGCTAAGGTTTGCTAATAGTGTACTACTTTTAATTTGTAATGCAATCCAAAAAAAACTGTAA